>NC_057808.1:242752998-242898321 GCF_018294505.1 Triticum aestivum | reverse complement strand
TATGAGATAACGATACTTTTGAACATGCATGATATACTTTGATGTACCAGAATTACAAACCTAAGATTGGAATTTTGGAATTCGACTCCATCATTAGCTTTTGTAATTCATTTAAACGGAGGTACATTTTTAAGCCGGGATTTCGTGATTTCAAATTCATATATCAAACCTAGAGATATACACATACGGGCATGTTCAAACTTTATAATCATCCACTTTATTCATACACATACACATTTTTGCTTTTGTCATCATATTTAGGATAAACACATTTGGAATTTCATTTGAATTGGACCATATGATGGTATTTGCTTGTAGTAGCTCAATGATCCATATTTGAATTGAATGGACAATCTAAGTTTCGAGTTGGAGACACTGATTTTCAAAACTTGCACTTTTTTTTGCGTGCAAAACAAACAAATTCTCGGCCATGATATCATAGTCGGTCGTACAAGAGCAGAATATAATTTCAGGCGCCAAAAGCTTTCAAACTTCCCGCTCACATCGAAATATCTCGTGCCCGAAAGTTTAGCCCTGCAATATTCCTGTTTTACCCCTGCCACATGAACGGAAAATGGCTGCTTTGGTACTCCATTGTTTTCCCCTCTTTGCCCCCAACATTCTTCCCCAGAGCCCCTCCCCTTCCCCTCCCCGACCCCCCCAACCACGGCAAGCCGCCGAATCTAGTCCTCCACCGCAGCGGTGGACCTCACACCCCGACGGATCTACCTTCCGCACCTTGGAACCCCCAACTGCCAACTCACCACTTCACCGGAGCCGCTTCAGCGACTGGGTTGTACACCGCTCCAGATCTCCTTGACCGCCATCATGGTCCACCGCACCAGATCTGCTTAACCGGCGCCTTCGTCCACCACAGTGTAGGACCTTCACTGACTCCCTCGTCCGTCCCTTCGCTGGCCCTTCATACAAGCCCTCGTCCGCCGCAACAGATCCGCCTCACCGAAAGCACTGTACAACGCGCCCGCCGAAGCCTTCGTCCACGGCACCGGACCCGATCCACGGACGCCATATTCAACCCCACCGGCCCTGATTTACCGACGCCGCAACCTCATCAGGTTATTTCGATCTGTACTCCTTCGGTTTTTCTCTTTATCGTGCAACTGTTCACTTACCACAGATGAGCTTTCTTGTATGTCGATAGGCACCGTAACCGTAGCACCGGAGCCGCTTCAGCGACAGCGACAGCCGGCCCAAACTCAACCACAACACGAGCACCATCGACGATCCTTAGCTATCAAGTATGCCAACGATACCCATACGCCGCCGAGAATCAGGTACTATTATCCAACGGCCGGCGCCTACGTTCACTTTCTTAGCATAAGCACCGCACCTTTGAATTTCTTCAGGGCATCATTCAGTTTTTCATGAGACGCGTTATTCTGCTTGCACCTGTAGGGCCATACTTCCGGCAGTGAACATGTTACATGTGCTAAATTACATACCAGTGCACATATAGTTAATATGCTTTAGTTTTGTCCTAAGTATTACTGTACTTCCTAGATATCACTGCCTACTATTTTACTTCTTGCATGCTATATTTATGATCATGGTGTTGTTCTGATGCGACCTGTTGGTTCCATCAGACTGCTTCATGTTCTCTATGCTTAATACACATCAACAAACTAGCATGTGGTTCCGCTGGTTTTTGTTCGTTTTACCCTACATTTTCTGATGCTAGCTATTACATCACTGCTACGAGCCTCTGTTCATTACTTTTTTGTGTGTTCTTGATCTTCCCAAGTTGCATGACTAATTTGATGCTTCTATTAATTATGGAGCTGCCAACCCCATCAAGCAAAATATTTGTTCTTTTGGGGCTGGCACCTCGAACAAGCATAAAAATAGAGGGAAGCAGATATATTGTCGTGTATGCACACACCCTTCTTTCATTAGTTTAGATGAACCATTGATGATCAATTCGAACCAATGCATGCGATTAAAATTAATTTTACCTAAATAGAGGGTGCAGAATAAACTACAACAAGTAGATTTGCAACCACGGGATGCTGACGATATCTTCAAAGAACATTGCAACAGCAGCGAGGCTTCACAGCAACATATGGTAAGCCAGTGTGTTTTAGTACATGTGAAATGTAATGCGTGTGAGCTGCTTTCTTGGCTTGTGCCCTCAACCTGTAATCCTACAGAATAAAAAATAGTTCAGTTGTCTGCTTTGTTGTATTGCTTGATTCGAATGCTTGTTTGTTACTTGTTACGCTATACCTGAGTTAGCCAATATGTCAGCAGTGCCTGCTGTACTATCATAAAGAAATGCATGCCTAGTTCATTTGAGTCCTTAACTTTTCCTCTGAACTTCATCACAAGACTGTCTTCGTAGTTTATATGAGGCCACACTGTTACATGCTTTCTCAGATTATTTCAACTGCTTAGATGCCTTGGCAACTTAAATATAGCGGTGGTACACTCCCTTTCAACTAGGGGTGTCAACTGGGTTCCGTTTAATCCCGATTAAAGTCCACTAGTGGTATGATAGTTCAAAAGAGTTTTTGTTTTTTGAGGAAAATGAACCAGGGAGCTAGAAAAAACTAACTAGATGGGACTGGCGGATGTCGTTTATTTGCCACTTACATCCCTAGTTTCATCTTACCATTTTAATTTCTTTTCGGCCAATGCTGCTTCGAACCATTTAAATATAGCCTGCCATGCTCGGCAATAATTCGTATGTCGTTTACCATGTAAGCTTACTGCCTGGATCATGCGATAACTATCTCTTACTTATGTCCAGCGGAAACCTTTCAGGATGTCGTTCACACTAGGACACAATGTATAACCCCAGAATCTATTTGTGGAAGCAGTGCGCCATCCATGTTACCAGATGGTAGTAGTTCAGAGGCAACACCGCCGGTGAGCAGTCTGAGCACAGATATTATAGTTCTTGAGGCTCTACTAGAGGCAGAAAGAGATGGTGTGGCAGCCATGAATGAGGTAATCTCGACTTGAAGCTGGAAATTATGCAATTAGCTGCACGCATTATGCAAGCAACCCAAGAATTGGAGGAAGTAAGAATGTTGCATTTGAAGACGGAGGAGGTCCTGCTGCTTCTGCTATCTGAAGCCCAGGGTAATCCCAGTTCTTCTTTAGATAGCAGTTGAAATTTTCATTAGATTATTGTACTTGCATGTTGTGTCATGTCTCTGAATGGATTATGTTGTAAGACCCCCTATGTTGTCCATGTGTTGTAATGATCCGAATTTTTTAGGCGAGGTAATCCTCAGTACTTGTATGATTGACATAAGGTGAACTGTTTTTCGTGTGAGCATATTGTATTGGATGAAATAACTGTTTGACTCAAAGTGTATCCAACCTACTGAATTCGAAGATCACGGCATTTCTAAATCATAATCATATATAAAGGTGGAATAAATCTTTGTTGTGGTTTTGAAGAAATAAATAACAAAACATAGAATTATCTGTGGATATTCGTAATCGAATAAAAATTGGATTTGTATTTAGTTGCCAGGGCCCAGGGCAAACGTGAATGCTAATTCTCCCAAGTTTTGAACGAAGCGGCTAAACACCTACTATCATTTGTGGGCTGCCCGAAGCAAGTGTTTGCGAGATGGAAATTACTGTCTACCCCTGACACTTAACATGCTTATCGACCGGATTTACACTGCTGTCGATAGGGGTAGACTAGTAACTTCAATCAGACATGACACGACGGCCTCTGAGCCCATTCAGACACGGTGGGCGCCAAACATGGGCGGCAAAACAAATTTGATTCAAGCTCGTCCGAAAGACATGTGTTTCTCCCTCCATTTCCCCATTCATCCACGGTGGGCGGCAAAACAAACTCTCCTCGTCCGAAATCGATGTAGGCTAATATTTTAAATAGGGGCAGTTGTGTAACTTACCTCAGACGTGACACAACCGCCCTACCTGTCAGCCCCGTTCATACACCGTGGGCGCCAATCGTGGGCGGCAAAACACCCTCTCCTTGCCCGAAATCGTTACCGATAAATATTTGGGAGATGCGAGATTACCGTCCTATCCCCAACCGACGTGATGTCCGAAATTTTAAACGGGGGATAAGTTCGTAACTTTCCCACATTTCAGACAAGCGCGTCCCAAAGTTTGAGACCCCCCCTCCCCCTCCATTTCCCCATTCATACACCGTCGGCGCCACGACAACCTCCCCACTGCGGCCAGCCTCCTTCGTCCACCACCCCATCCTCCACCTTGCCGGAGCCGCTACCCTACCCCGTCGTCCACTGCAAGAGATGGACGTCTCTCATCCACGGCGCCGGACCAGGATCCTTTCATCACGTCGTCTCGCTTCATCGGCGCCGTCATCCACTTTGCCGTTGCCGCTCCTACGACCGCCTCGTCCACGGCAACATGATTTATCCCCCAACCCGGCCGTCTGCCATCTAAAGTCTTCTTCCCCGCCGCTGACTGCCATCGCACCCACAGCACCCTCAACGTATCAGTAGGGGCCTATACGGCGTCGCAAGAGAGGTGGTACTCTTCCATATGTGCTTAAGTTATTGATCTCACCCGGAAAATAGATCTTAAATTGTTTACTGTACTTTTCTTGTCCGCACCAAATCGTATTGGCTAGTTGAATGCAAACATTGGTTGCGAAGTAGCTTTGTCCGGTTTGCACCTTCAGATCCGCCATGTCACGGTCACTATACTCGTAAAGCTTATGGTTTCCCCCCTTTATATTCACTACCATCATCGTACGTGCTTCATTGCTTCGTGTCATGCTAGCACTGCTCCTCAAGACCTCAACCCATCAAGCGAAACAACATGCCACTCATAATTCCAAAGCTTACGTGTTGAAATACAAATCTGATATGATGCTCATATTACTAAAACAGAGAACGTTTAATTGGTCACCTAATGTTCCTATATTCGTTTCGAAAAGCATGTGCGCCACCCACTGGTCCAGCTAGTTCCACTTTCCTGATTTTACCCTTGATGCTTAGGGTTTTCCCCTTTTATCTACTCTACAATGATCTGCGTAGGTGCTTTCTGTCATACTAGCATTACTCCACCCTTCAAGCTAAACAACACAACACTCAAAATTCCAAAGCTTAGTTGTTCAAATATGATTGTGATATGATACTGATATTAGTTAACAGACACATTTAATTGGTTAGCTAAAGGTCCCACTTGAGTTTCCAAATGCATGTCGCGACATATAGAGAGACATCAGAATTGCATTTCTTTGTCACTTGTTGACTGTACTTTCTTGTTCATACCAAATCTTAGTTGTTATTTCAAAGCAAATATCGGTTGCTAACTACCCTTTGCCCGGTTTGCAGCTTCAGATCTGCCATCCCACTGCCACGGTCAACACTATACTCATCATGCTTACGGTTTCCCCATTTTATGATGACCACGATCAGCCTACGTGGTTCGTGTCGTAATAGCACTGCTCCACCCATCGAGCTAAACAAGCTTAGTTGTACAAATTCAAATATGATATTATGCTGATATTAGTAAAACCGAGAGATGTTTAATTGGTCAGCTAAATGTTCCTACTTTAGTTTCGAAATGCATGTGAGCCACATATGGAGAGACCGGAAGGAATAGTATTTATCTGTGCGCTCTGGTTCATCATGGGTGGCCAACCGACATTGTATAGAAAGACTTGTAATATCTTCAATCTGCTTGCTCTTCTGCTCTTCTTTAAGATGATCCTCTTCTCTTGCGGTTGACTGGTCAGGTCGAGTTATTCTCCCTTGGTATATTTTGAATCTGTCAGGTCAGGTCGATTTGTTCTTCTTTACTATATGTTGAAGCTGTCATCTGCGAAGTATCATCACTTCTGGAGCTCTCATATTTTGAGTAGTAGGCCACATTATATTAATGCACACACCAAATTACAACATGCATGACACCTCTTAGAAGAATTGCAGAGATAGCACAAAGGGGTTTACAGGGAGGAAGTATTGGCTTAGAATCACTTCTGCATTACAAAGATAATCTCACTTGTTTTTATGTTTTCATGCATGTCAGGTATTGAACATTATCAAAATGAATATGAGAATGGGCGCACGAGAGGAATATTGCGGAACGATCCACTGGCTAACAAACTTGGCATGGTGGAGGATGGCCTATATTATTCACCCATCAAGGTGCATGCTCTAACTTGGCAAGGTTGTATTGGTCGCACATATTTTGCATCTGACCTCTTGCATTACTTCTACTTTGTTACACCATCTGCTTAGTTTAAGCATCATATATGAGTATATGCCATACCTATCCATTTTCTGTACCTATTCCATGTATCGTCATACTATGTTTTTCTAGTCAAATGTTGTTCTTTCGTAATAGATGTCCAAAAGGAAGAGGGTGATTGCAGATCCTCAAGGAGTACAAACTAGGTATTTGGAAAAGGTAGTGATACTTGTTAAATCAGATAGATCAGCAGCCACAGAAAACACAGGCCCAACTGTAACAGACTTTACCCCTACTCCAGTGGCCAAACCCCTATTAGAACTGCTGACAGCCCAGCGTCAGGTACTGTCTATGATATCAAATCAAAATTTGAACTCCTAAATTTCTGCATGTGCCTTACCTTCTCTCTTGTATGAAAACTAATTTCAGATGAATCTACTTGCTCAAAGGATCATAGGATCTCACGACAATACTGGGCTCTGCATTGCTCTTGTCAGTACCTCTTGCCCTTTGTCAGCATACTTACACTCATTGCTGTTTGATTATGTAGCATCATTGTAAATGTTCGCTTCTTTATCCTTCCTTTGCTTGAAATTATAAGATCTATATTTACTCTTAGATAAATGTAGAATTAACACAATGGTTATGAAGTTTTGGATTTCTCATGTAAGTACCTATTGTCATGTACTCCCTCTATATCGAATTAATTGTTGATCAATTGGATGTATTTAGAACTTAATAGTGCTAGATACATCCATTTGAGCGACAACTAATAACGGACGGTGGTGGTATTACTGTACATGCATCGCAAGATAGTTGATTGTCTAGCATTACTCTGCATCTTATCTGCCCTGCCCTCCACTTTCTCCAAATTATCATATCTACATTTACTCTTACCAAAATGTTGAATAAAGCCAATGCCACTGCACACGTTGATGTCTGCATTCCTCTTGTCAGTACCTTTTGCCTTGTAACGATGTACTTAATTAATTGCTATTTGATTATGTATCATCAGTCTGCACCTGAGCTTCATTATCCTCTATGTCTTCCAATATTATTTGATCTATATTTACTCTTTGCAAAATGTAGAATAATGGCAACGCTTATAAAGAATTTTCTTTGGGGAATTTATTGAATTATCTTTCCATCAACATGGAGAAGGGCTTTGTCCAGCCCGTGTTAACATGTAATGTAAGTTCATCCTTCTCAAGCCTTCAAACTTTGTTCTAGTATAGATTTGGATAGGCATCATTTCCTCCACTGTTGTTTACATCTGATTGGATGTTTGCAACAACTACCAGTTTTAAATTGTAGTTGTAAAAACATGTTCCTTATGCAGAACAGATCCATTTATTTGCTTATATAATTGTGAAACCTGTTACGTGTCTCCTTGTTTCTCTTTTAGAGCCGTATCTCTTATGCCAGGCAGAACTTTAGGAAAGATAGTGAGCCAAACCATATTGAGGACAGCGAGATGACCCCAAGGTCCTGTCTTGATGAAGACAGTGAGTTGAAGCCACTCACCAGTAGGTGTGACACAACCTCTGTGCAGTCGCTGCCTCAATCAGTTCGACTTCTTCAGTCTCAACTTAAAGCGGAAAGGCTTGCTTCAGCTCAGCTTCGACTTGAAGTCAAAGATGTAATGAAGATGTCAGGGGACTGCCTTGCGCACTATGGTGCCATACAGCTAGGGATGAAGCATCTATCGTTGACACAACTGAGGTCTCATCTGCTTGTTCGGCTGCTTGCGGGGGCTTGAGCTTGCCAGGTCTAGTGCCTTCTGAAGTGCTCTCAGTTTTGTATATTCTTTTGTCGGCGCGTTTATATGCACTGGTAGCGACCTTTGATGCCCAGTGTATGTAATCCGCGATCATGTTGCGCTTTATTATCACCGGGTAGCGAACTTTGATTCCTAATATGTCGTAATTTCTTTGTTGTATAGTCTAGGTTTATTCTTTGGTCGGTATGCTGTAATTTAGGCTGGAAGGTTTAGTGGATCTCAGTGTTGTCGGTCTTCAGGCCGGCTCGTTACTCATATGGGCCAAAACGTGGGACTATAATCATCTTGGGCCATTAGCAGGTCTAAACCTATAGTAGTTTCCCGCCTTTAACAGGCCATGGGCTACATATTTACTGTAGTGACACTGGGCTTCCTACGGGCCGTAGAAACAATGGGCCTTCTACGGGCCGTAGAAACAATGGGCCTTCTATGGGCCGTATCATCAATGGGACTTAGACGAGCCGTATGATCGATTGGCTAAACATGGGCCAAAAACAAACCGCATTATGTCCGTAAACGGGCTAGAGTTGGAGTCGTCCGTTCATGGGCCGACCATAACGGGCCGTCGTTAATAGGCCGTATTTGATGACGCTATGAAAACGGGCCAACGTATTAACGAGCCACAAACGGGCCGACTGTAACCACGGGCTGAATTTGGCCCACAAGCAGAAAATGGCAGTAACGGGCCGTAAGTAACCGAATGCTGGAAATGAGCCCAAGAATAAATGGGCCCTGAGAAGGCCTAAAGATAACATGGGCTGCAAACGGCCCAATGGATTAATGGGTCGTTAATGGGCATACAGTGATACACTGTTCATTACGGGCCAGTTTCACCACGGGCCGTTAATGGGCCAAGAGTTACAAAGGGCCTCATCTAGGCTGAAAGACGTCATGGGCCATACATGGGCCGGAACTTAAAATGGGCTGGAATCATATTGGACGGCCCAGATGACGCTACTGGGCCTAATTCGGATATGTCGTAACGGGCCCTGGGTTAGCGGGCTGTAAATAGGCTATATGTGAACAGGCCATTAACATGCTTTCCGTGGGCCGGCCCGCCACCTTTTGACCAAGTCAAACGGGCCGGACTTTTCATAGGAATGGGCCTCTGTTGGGCCATGCCATGTGTCGACGTATCATAGGCGCCTTCTGTCCAATGAGTGGATGACATCTGTCCCAACGGTGAGCCGACACGTGTTTCCTCCAACCAATGATGATTTTACACGTGGAAAATCCCCATTGGTCGGGGCTGTTAGCGGGTTATCGGATCCAAAACCGGACCCGATAGCTTAACGACGTTCCGTTACGGTGGATGCCACGTGTCGGTCACCCTTGACGAAAGCACTTCTGTGACGCACAATTTATCATCATGGAAGTGGACACTTCCGTGATGATAATTTTGGTAATGTCATGGAACACTTCTACGATAGCACAGGTATGACTATCTTGATTCTGTCATAAAATTGTCATGGATGTACATGCATGAAAAAAAAGCGACCTACTGTGACAAACACGTATCATCACGGAAGTGTATTTTTTTTGTAGTGGAGGTCAGGAACTGCCATCCAGTTCTGCTTTAGATTCACCTTTTGTTATGAGTAAACTTGCAACACCACCACATGTTATTAATTATGATATGTCGCAAGTTATTGATGATGCTACATCTACTATGAATGATGCTTATGATGATGCTAGTACCTTTCTTGCTAATGATGATGTGCCACTTGGTGATTTTCTTGATAAACAAATTGCTAGAGTAATACAACATGATGTTGTTGAATCTGATGCTGAGCTTGAAACTGAAACTCCTGAAACACCTGCTAGAACTAGCCTTCCTAGATATGAATTGCCTAAGGTACCGGAAGGTTATGTTATGAGTGAAGAAACTGTTGGCGTTCTCGGAATGGGGGTCCCCAGACTTGCCTGCCTGCGGCCCACAGTGTGGCTCCACTAGCGGCTCTGTACGGCCCATCTTCACCAGCAAACGCTCAAGACCCACGTGAGGGGCCGAGCCTCGCGAGGCGGACGACACAAGACCTCCACAGGGGCGGCCTCACCAGGCTGGCTCGCGAGGAGCAGAGAGATCAAGGCGAGGGGCACCTCGTGAGGTTCCCGTGACGTGAGCCATGACGACCAAGGCCAGGCGGGCGCAAGGTGGGCGCCAGCGGGCGCAGAGTACTGGTTTCCTCTTTGGTGCTAAAGGAGTAGGCGCAGGCGAGGTGTCCTGAGGCATCAGGCAAAGGTTTCTATATCGGTGCAACGAGACCAGGACCGGCGGGACGGCAGGATGGAGGTCATCGTGGAGCCCACGACGGCGTCACCACCAGAGCCTTTGGCAGGCGAAGACCACCTTTTGTCAGGATAGCTTGTACTAGCTGTCCCCCTTCAAATTGGCCGTTGTGGGATCCCTTCCCGCCTAACATTTGGGAAGAGGACCCGGGCCTCTATAAATAGGACTAGCCACCACCATAGGAGGCATCTCATCTTGGATTGGATCCATTCCACCACGGCCTCATCACCAGCTCAACGAGCTCAAGAACACCTCTCCTCAGGAGGCTATTCATCCCTTGTACTTCTTCATCCAAGCCTAATGGGAAATCCACCACACCACACTGGAGTAGGGTATTACACCACATCGGTCGCCCGAACCAGTATAAACTCTTGTGTCCCTTGTTCTTCGGGTTCGGCGAGCTGAGCTTTGAGATCGCGGTGAGAGCGTGAGCTAGGGGGAGAGAGATCTTCGTGCGCACCCCATAGTTCGAACCTCAAGGGTTTTTCCAGAACCCGCAATCCGACATTTGGCGCCCCAGGTAGGGGTGCGCTGAAGCTTTCCTTCCGTCGATCCACGCTCCATCGCTCCACCGCATCCATGGCAAACGTGCGTCAAGCCCGCGCCGCCCTCGCCGCCCATGTCGCTCAGACAGCCCCTGTCAGCGGGCCTCCCCGTCATTCTCCGTCACCCGCCGCCAACGCTGCCACTGGCCCGGCGGGAAACGAGCAGCAAGCGTCCTTGCTGCACCCCCTCTATGCGGCGGGACGGTCGCACCGCCACCCCGTCGCTAACTTCGGCCGGCTCATCGTCCCACGCTCGTCACGCGCCCACGGACGCGCAGGCCGTGCTGCTCATGGCACGCGAGCTTCTGCGCTACCGCCTGGTCAACGACCTCTACAAGGACTAGTTGGATCGCATCGCCGAGCTCGTCAGCGCCGCTGGGGGCTCTCCCGCACCGTCCCTCTCGCTGCCTCGCCCTCCGCCAGCTATGGGCGATGTAGCTCACGGAGCGCCTCCACCACCTCCACACCAAGACGGCGCCCTGGCACCAAGACGCGCGGCCCCTCGGTGTGACCCGCCGCGCCGGGCGCCCGCGCGTGAAGAAGGAAGTTGCCAAGAAGTTCCCCAACCGCGAGAAGACGCTCCCGCACTCCCGGTGCCACCACTTCAAGACCGCATGCCGCCTACGGCAGCGGTACGCGGGCACCAAGGCCAAGCTCCTCCCCCCGCGGCGGGCCCCGGTGGCCACAGCAGGCGGCCGCGTCTTCACTCCGGAGCTGCGCAGCGTCATTTGGCCAGGCAAGTTCAAGCCAGACCTGCTTCCGCGCTACGACAGCACCCCGACCCTGCGGAGTTCTTGCAGCTCTACGAGCTGAGCATCGAGGCGGCCAACGGCGACGAGAAAGTCATGGCGAATTGGTTTCCCATGTCTCTCAAAGATGGTGCTCGCTCCTGGCTCCTAAACCTGCCCCCAGGTTTGATCTCCTCCTGGGGTGAGATGCGCGACCGCTTCGTCGCCAACTTCCAGGGCACCCGTGACCGCCCTCCGGCCGCGGGTGACCTACGCTGCATCAAGCAGCAGCCAGAGGAGACCCTGCAGAAGTACATCCAGCGCTTCAACAACGTTCGCCTCAAGATCCCCAAGGTGACAGACGAGGCCATCATTTCAGTGTTCTCTGATGGTATCCATGACGTCAAGATGAAGGAGGAGCTCTCCATCCACGAGGAGCTATGCACGGCTCTGGAGATGTTCAACATGGCGACCAAGTGTGCAAGAGCTGAGGAGGGGTGCCTTTCCCTCCTCGAGCTCCCTGCTGCCGACCTAGAAGAGAAGAAAGCCAAGGCCAAGGATGTGAAGCACAAGGGGGTAGCCGTGCTCGCGGCGGAGCCAGATACGAAGCACGGCCGGGACCACCCCGAGTCGTCCAAGAGCAGTCGTCCGTTCTGCGCCTTCCACAATGTACACAGCCACAACACCAATGACTGCCAAGAGCTCAGGGCCATTCGAGATGGACGCTTCGGCCGACGCCCCGAGCGCAACGACCAGGGCTACGGCCGAGGAGGAGGACGAGGTGGAGGACGCTGGGATGACTGCGGGCCTCGTCAGGAGTGGCACGACCAGCCTCGCGAGGGCGCCTGGAGGGACCAGCCTCATGAGGACCGCCCCCAGGGCAATCCTGGCCTTCCTCCGCTGCCGCCGCCAAGAAGGAACGACGACCACCATCAGGACGAGGGGGCTGGGGGCTTTCAGGAGCCGCGTGCTATCGCTTGCATCTTGGGCGGTGCTCAGGCCCCAGCTTCCCAGCGCGTCTTCAAGCAGTTTGCTCGCGAGGTGAATGCGGCTCTTCCCAAGCTCGAGGCCACGTGCCTGCTCAGGTGGTCCAAGTGCGCCATCACCTTCAGATCGTCGGACCAGCTCAAGTGCGCGGCCACTGCTGGCGTCCTCCCGATGCTTTGCTCACCCGTCATCAGCAACATCCAAGTCACCAAGACCCTCATCGACGGCGGCACGGGGCTCAATGTCTTGCCCGTCGAGACATTCGATAGTCTCCAAGTGCCATACGATCAGCTACAGCCTACCAAGCCTTTCTCAGGAGTGACCGACGGCTCCACCACCCCGATAGGGCAGGTCCGCCTCCCTGTCACCTTCGGCCAGCGCGACAACTACCACACCGAGCTCATTGACTTCGACGTCACCCACATCCGTCTGTCATACAATGCCATCCTTGGGTATCCAGTGTTGGCCAAGTTCATGGCGGTGACCCACCACGGCTGCAATGTCCTCAAGATGCCAGGGAGTGGCGGCATCATCACGGTTCCGTGTGAAGAAAGAGATGCGGTGTGCTCCCTTGAGCGCGCCTTCCAAGCTGCAGCAATCGAAGACCCCGACAACCGAGGCACCTTGTACCCTCCTGAGGCCATCCCCAAGAAGAAGAAGCAGCTACTCCACCCAGCGCCTCAGGGAAGCGGTGTATCCAGTGGTACCACTTCAAGATCCACGCCCGTGGCCGGGGCGCCTCCCTCCCTCGCATAGGAAGGCGCGCCTGGTGCCCTCCTCAGGCTGGGCTCGGGGGCTCTCTTCCGGAGGGCCTCAGACTTAGCCATCGTCATGAGGGAGGCGCTCGGGCATCACATGGAGGCGTGCTTCGCTGCACGTTTCCCTCAAGAGGGCACCGGGCGAGGAGCGCTAGGTGCTCAGGAGTTCATCACCCAGGCAATCTAGGAGCTTCAGGAAGCAAGGACTGTACGCGGCGACCGCCGCCTACCACCGGGCGCAGCCCCCCATCCCGGCAAGGACGGCGGGCTGCGCGTCTGCATCGACATTCCAGGGCTCAATAGAGCCGCATCTCAGGAGCGCTTCTGGCCTTCGCGCGCTGGCCGATGCGAGGGTCCACCTCACAGCTATGTTCGCATGCCGTTTGGCCTGCCGAACGCGGCTGTCACCTACCAGCGTCATCTAGGGAGCATCCTGGTGACTCAGGAGGCCAGGCATCACGCAGTCCTGGCAGGAATGGCGACGACCCTCATGGAACCACCTGAGCCCCCAGAGCCTCCTGAGGCTCAGGGCCCTGGTGGCTCATGAGGAGCAGCTTCTCCAGTGCGCACCTTCGGCTACCTCAACACCCCTTCGACGACGGAACCAGGCGACATTTTCCGGTTTACCCAGCTGGGAGCGCCCCTTGGGCTGCATCATTCCCAGGTCGCACGGGCCTCCCCCGCGACATGTATCTTTTTGCATCTTTAGCTTACTCTGTTGGGGGTGCCCCTCGGGCTGCATCATCCTCAGGCCGCTCGGGTCTGTCCCAGTGGCATGTATCGTTCTTGCATCTATCCTAAGCTAGCTTGTCTCATCGCATAAGTTATCTATGGCTACCACCTGCTTATCTGGTACAACGATACCCCACCCGCGATCACCCTCATTACCACGGGAGCCGCGCGCCGGTTGTTTTCCCTTAGGATTACTCGCATGAGTAGGCTCGGCACGGCGTCTATGCTCGGGTCCGTCCCTGCAGCGTCGATAAACCCAACGACTGAGCTCTATCTGGCGGGCCAGCCCCGTTCACGTCACCTCCTGGGGTTGTTGGTGTCTGGCCTTCTCATGGGATCACCTCAGGAAATTCGTCCGGCGCAGGTTACCTAACCATCTCGCAGGATCAACGAAGCTATCAAGAACCAAGACCTGGCGCAACCCGCCTTGAGGTAGGGCCTCGTGAGCCCCGCGCTGGCTCATGAGTGCCCAGACACACCTCGTCTAGCCCTGCTGTGCAAGCCACGTGTCAGGGCGGGGCTGTACACGCCCCGGGGGCTCCATTCAGAGGGAGCCCTCACCGACGCACCAGTGGAAGCACCATGCTCCGTGCTGGTAGTCGACACGGTCGAGGAGCGGCTATGCCCATGCAAGTGCGGAAGCCCTACGCTCCGCACTGGTGATAAACAACTGAGGGAGGCCCCACGGCCGTATCAACCTCAGGGAGCCACCCGGCTCAGTGTCCATCCTCACCGCAACACTCTCCCCTCGGGAGAGTCACGCGAGGGGGCTGGGCACGGGGGCTACGTACGCTTAGGCCCTACCTAATGTACGCCGCCCTGCCAGGTCCCTCGGACCTGGTCGTCGCGCGCCACTCCCGAGCGGGACCGCAGTGAGGACAGGTATGAAGGTCTGTTTGAGCGTCAAGGGGGACTCCTGAGCATCGCGACTCAGGAGCCTAACTAGCCACGTAGCCCCTCACCCCTTGGACCGTCCTGGTGATCCGGACGGCCCAACGGCGGCTGAGGTATGCGCGGGGTTGGGCCCTGCCAACGTAGAACCCTAAGACCTACTTCAATGGTTTCTTCCCACAGGCCGTTTGCGCGTCAAGGGGGACTCCAGAGCATCACGACTCAGGAGCCTAACTGGCCACGTAGCCCCTCACCCCTTGGACCGTCCTGGTGATCCAGACGGCCCAACGGCGGCTGAGGTATGCGCGGGGTCGGGCCCTGCCGACGTAGAACACCAAGCAAACGGGAAGGAAATCGCGAAATTTCAAACAAATATTACAAAACATACTGTTCTTCAAATACCAAACACAAGTTTAAACGCCTCCACGAGGCATGGTGCATGTTGCAGAGGCAAAGCAAGAAAAGGAGCTGCCAGCAAGCCATCTCTTCATCCTTGGACACCGCCGTCACCTGCAAGGGGTGCCCCTTCGACGGTGATGTTGCCCTCACCCGTGCCGCTCGCTGGAGTTGCAGGTTCGGCAGGACCACTGGGCGAGGGCGCAGGGTCGAAGGCGCAGAACTTCTTCAGCAAAGCCTCCACCCGGCTCTTCATGACTTCGGCAGCGGCTGCGCAGTGCGCATCATCCACGGGCTCGAGCAACTCTTCAAGGTTAGGGCAAGGTACTCACTGGTCCACGGCGGTGTAGTCCCGGCGCCTCTTCAGAAGTGCGGAGCTTAGGGGCCTCGTGGCCTGGGGCGCGGGCGCGCGGGCCCCAGGAGTCTACGAGGCCGCGGTGGCTCCGGGCGGCGGTGAGGCAGGGGCGTCACCCTGAGAGATCAGTGACGATCTGCTCTTCGTCGGGACACCGGGCGGCGGCTCCCCCGAGGGGGACACCCTGGACCTCGTGGTAACCCCAACAGTGGGAAGGACTTCCCTCACGGTGTGGTCTCCGGCAGCGTCGTCGTCAGGCAAGGCGCGGAGGAAGTCAGCCTTGCGCGGAGGGGAGGTCTCCCTAGACCCCTCCGGAGTGGCCGCCGAGTACTGCTCCTCCTCCTCGCCGGAATCGTTGGAGGACACCACCACCGGAACCATCACCACCGGGGGCTCAGAGGGCGCCAGTGGCACGAGGCTACGCCTGTCGAAGACAGGTATGGCAGCGACGATCTTCGCCCCATCCGGGCAGCGGTACAAGGGAACGAAGCTGTCCGGCGGGTACCCTTGGTCGTCCCCGACCAGGGAGCGGAGGGCCGCGCCCAGCTCCTCGTCAGACAGGGCCTCCGAACACAGGCGGGGGTCATCCCCTTCACCCCCGAGCTTCCACAAGGGGCGCGCGCGTGCCTGGAGGGGAGCCACGCGCTGCGCCATGAACTCCTTGACGATCATGGCCCCCGTTAGCTTCGCCGCCCTTAGGTCATCAGGCTTCAGGTCTGCGGTCATCCTCTCTAGCACCAACTCCGCCGAGGGTCGGTGAGCTTCGCGTGGAACCACCCGTCGTGAGACACGGGCATCTCCGTCAGCATCACCAACCGAGGGTGGGAGCACTTGGCATCCATCAGGACCCACTTGCCCCTGAATCCACCAGCCTTCTTCTCGGCCTTTGAGATTGCATTGGTCTTGTTGGCCGCGATGAAGTTGACGCACCCCGAGCAGGGGCCGTCCTTTACCCGGAGATAGAAGAAGTGGCGCAGCAGCGCCACGGACGGCATCACCCCAACGTACGCCTCGCAATAGAAGGCGAAGATCGACAAAAGAAGGACGGAGTTGGGATGAAGATGGAGGGCGTGAAGCTTGTAATGGCTAAGAACAGAATAGAAGAAGTCGGAGAAGGGAGGAACCAACCCCGCCACGATGCTGCTCATGAAGAAGGGATAGAAGGTGCTGCCCGAGGCCTCTGGCTCGGCGGAGCCGGTCCGGAGTACAGTCTTCCTCTTCTCATCGCCCTCCGTCGTCATCAGGAGCGTGGAGGCGAGGTTCTTCTCCGAGACGCTTAGTGCATTTAGCGTAGGCTCGTACCAGGATGACGGAGGGGCGGCCCGAGCTTTGTTGGGCGCCATTAGGCGGCAGGCTCAGAGGAGGATTTGGGTGGATCTGGAGTCTTTAGGAACGAAGAGCAAGAAAGGGGATCTGGAGCAAGACGAAGGGAAGCAATGAAGGCAGCGCGGTCCGCGCCAGCCTTTTGTCAGTTGGGCAGTTGCCGAGGCAGCATGGGGAAGCGGAGACGCCCACATCCCGTCAGTCGCTACGCATCAATCAAGGCCGCAGGCGGTTGGGGACCGCGGCGCTCCGTACTTGCCCCATAGCTTCGCCGCGAAGCCAAGTCCGAGCACGCCTTGGGCCCGGGGGCTACTGTCGGCGTTGTGGGAACGGGGGTCCCCAGACTTGCCTACCTGCGGCTCACCGCGTGGCTCCACTAGCGGCTCTGTACGACCCATCTTCACCAGCAAACGCTCAAGACCCTCGCGAGGGGCCGAGCCTCGCGAGGCGGACGACACAAGACCTCCACAGGGGCGGCCTCACCAGGCTGGCTCGCGAGTAGCGGAGAGATCAAGGCGAGGGGCACCTCGTGAGGTTCCCGTGACGTGAGCCATGACGACCAAGGCCAGGCGGGCGCCAGCGGGTGCAGAGTACTGGTTTCCTCTTTGGTGCTAAAGGAGCAGGCGCAGGCGAGGAGTCCCGAGGCATCAGGCAAAGGTGTCCATATCGGTGCAACGAGACCAGGACCGGCGGGATGGCAGGATGGAGGTCATCGCGGAGCCCAGGACGACGTCACCACCAGGGCCTTTGGCAGGCGAAGACAACCTTTTGTCAGGATAGCTTGTACTAGCTGCCCCCCTTCAAATTGGCCGTTGTGGGGTCCCTTCCCGCCTAACATTTGGGAAGAGGACCCGGGCCTCTATAAATATGACTAGCCACCATCGTAGGAGGCATCTCATCTTGGATTGGACCCATTCCACCAAGGCCTCATCACCAGCTCAACGAGCTCAAGAACACCTCTCCTCAGGAGGCTGTTCATCCCTTGTACTTGTTAATCCAAGCCTACTGGGCAATCCACCACACCACACTGGAGTAGGGTATTACACCACATCGGTGGCCTGAACCAGTATAAACTCTTGTGTCCCTTTTTCTTCGGGTTTGGCGAGCTGAGCTTTGAGATCGCGGTGAGAGCGTGAGCTAGGGGGGGAGAGATCTTCGTGCGCACCCCAGAGTTCGAACCTCAAGGGTTTTGCCGAAACCCGTAATCCGACAAAAACAACTAGAGATATTCTTGCTTGCAATGATAGAGATGACCTAGAGAAATTATTACGCAAGTATAAAGAAAAATCTCTGAATGCTAGAATGAAATGTGATCCTAAGTTTGCTACTTCACCTATCTTTATTGATGATAAGGATTATGAATTCTCGCTCGAACCAGAGTTAATTACTTTGGTTGAATCTGATCCTTTCCATGGTTATGAAACTGAAACTGTTGTGGCACATCTTACTAAGTTGAATGATATAGCCACATTTTTTACTCATGATGAGAAAACTCGCTATTACTTTATTCTCAAATTATTTCCTTTCTCATTAAAGGGTGATGCTAAATCTTGGTATAATACTCTTCTCCTGGTTGTGTGCGTAGTCCCCAGGATATGGTTTATTACTTCTTTGCAAAATATTTTCCTGCTCATAAGAAACAAGCTGCCTTACAGGAAATATTTAACTTTGTGCAAACTAAAGAGGAGAGTCTCCCACAAGCTTGGGGGAGGCTTTGCAAATTACTTAATGCTTTGCCTGATCATCCTCTTAAGAAAAATGAAATACTTGATATCTTCTATAATGGACTAACCGATGCTTCTAGGGACTTCCTACATAGTTGTGTGATACGTCTCCAACGTATCTATAATTTTTTATTGTTCCATGCTATTATATTATCCTTCTAGGATGTTTTATATGCTATTTTATATGATTTTTGGGACTAACCTATTAACCTAGAGCCCAGTGACAGTTTCTGTTTTTTCCTTGTTTTTGAGTATCCCAAAAAAGGAAAACCAAACGGAGTCCAATTGACCTGCAATTTGACGGAGATTATTTTTGGACTGGAAGAAGCCCACGGAGCATCGGAGATGGATCAGAAGAGTCCCGGGCTGCCCACGAGGGTGGGGGGCGCGCCCACCCCCCTGGGCGCGCCCCCTGCCTCGTGGACAGCCCGGAGACCCCCCTGACTTGTTCTCGACGCCAAAACCTCTTATATATACAGAAACCCCCAGAACATAACCTAGATCGGGAGTTCCGCCGCCGCAAGCCTCTGTAGCTACCGAAAACCAATCTAGATCCGTTCCGGCACCCTGCCGGAGGGGGGAACCCTCACCGGTGGCCATCTTCATCATCCCGTCGCTGTCCATGACGAGGAGGGAGTAGTTCACCCTCGGGGCTGAGGGTATGTACCAGTAGCTATGTGTTTGATCTCTCTCTCTCTCTCTCTCGTGTTCTTGATTTGGCACGATCTTGATGTATCGCGAGCTTTGCTATTATAGTTGGATCTTATGATGTTTCTTCCCCTCTACTCTCTTGTAATGGATTGAGTTTTCCCTTTGAAGTTATCCTATCGGATTGAGTCTTTAAGGATTTGAGAACACTTGATGTATGTCTTTCATGTACTTATCTGTGGTGACAATGGGATATTCACATGATCTACTTGATGTATGTTTTGGTGATCAACTTGCGGGTTCCGTAACATTGTGAACTTATGCATAGGGGTTGGCACACGTTTTCGTCTTGACTCTCCGGTAGAAACTTTGGGGGTACTCTTTGAAGTTCTTTATGTTGGTTGAATAGATGAATCGGAGATTGTGTGATGCATATCGTATAATCATACCCACGGATACTTGAGGTGACATTGGATTATCTAGGTGACATTAGGGTTTTGGTTGATATCTGTCTCAAGGTGTTATTCTAGTACGAACTCTTGAATAGATCGACCCGAAAGAATAACTTTGAGGTGGTTTCGTACCCTACAATAATCTCTTCGTTTGTTCTCTGCTATTAGTGACTTTGGAGTGACTCTTTGTTGCATGTTGAGGGATAGTTATATGATCCAATTATGTTATTATTGTTGAGAGAACTTGCACTAGTGAAAGTATGAACCCTAGGCCTTGTTTCCTAGCATTGCAATACCGTTTACGCTCACTTTTATCGCTTGCTACCTTGCTGTTTTTATATTTTCAGATTACAAAAACCTATATCTACCATCCATATTGCACTTGTATCACCATCTCTTCGCCGAACTAGTGCACCTATACAATTTACCATTGTATTGGGTGTGTTGGGGACACAAGAGACTCTTTGTTATTTGGTTGCAGGGTTGTTTGAGAGAGACCATCTTCAACCTACGCCTCCCACGGATTGATAAACCTTAGGTCATCCACTTGAGGGAAATTTGCTACTGTCCTACAAACCTCTGCACTTGGAGGCCCAACAACGTCTACAAGAAGAAGGTTGCGTAGTAGACATCATTCTGCTGGTTGTGTTTTCAGGGAAAGAACTGTTGGACAAGCTGAAGAATTATTGAATAACATATTGAAAAATTATGATGATTGGACTATTCTTGAACCACCGCCTAAACCCACTCCGAAGAAGAGGGGTATATTATATCTCAGTCTTGAAGATATGCAAGAGGCAAAGAAATCTATGAAAGAAAAAGGTACTAAAGTTGAGGATGTTAAAAATTTACCTCCTATTGAATAAATACATGGGCTTAATACACCACCAATGCCTAAGGTGGTAGAGGTAAATTATCTTATGAAGTTCAATGAAAATGATAATCCTCACAATATGCATCCTAGTCAATGCCTTTATGAGTTTGAAAACTACGTTAGGAAACAAGATCACTTCAATGCAAATGTTATGAAATGATTGAAATACGATTCTGACATGATTGCTCACTTGAGTGACTTATTATTTAGAATCTGAAATGATGTTAGAGGTGTTGGAAAACATGTTTCTATGGTTCAAACTCAGTTAGAACAAGTTGCTAAATCTCAAAGAGAATTACTTCATGAAATGAATCATAATATGCATGACTTTGCTGTTCGAGTTGCAACTAGAGGAGGTAAAATGACTCAGGAACCACTTTATCCTGAGGGACACCCAAAAAGAATTGAACAAGATTCACAAAGAAATAACACTAGTGCACCTAGTCCTTCTAAAAAGAAAAAGAAAAGGAAAAATGATAGGACTTTGCATACTTCTAGTGAACCTGAAATAGAAAAACCTCCTGATAATGATAATGAAACTTCTATATTTGATGCTGAAACTCAATCTGCTAATGAACACTCACCTAGTGATAATGATGAGGTTCATGAAGACTCTCAACCAACCAATGATAAAGAACCAAATAATGATGTTGAGATAGAACCACCTGTTGGTCTTGATAACCCACAAACTAAAAATAAAAGATATGACAAAAGAGACTTTGTTGCTAGACAACACGGTAAAGAAAGAGAACCGTGGGTTCAAAAACCTATGCCTTTTCCACCCAAGTCAACTAAAAAGAAAGATGATGAAGAATTTGAACCCTTTGCTAAAATGCTGAGGCCGGTCTTTTTGCGTACTCGCTTGACTGATATCTTGAAAATGCCTCCTTATGCAAAGTATATGAAAGACATCATCACAAATAAGAGAAAAGTACCGGAAGCTGAAATCTCCACTATGCTTGCTAATTACACTTTTAAAGATGGCTACCTAAAAAACTCGGAGATCCGGGAATACCAACTATACCTTGCTCTATCAAAAAGAATTATGTGAAAACTGCTTTGTGTGATTTAGGAGTTGGTGTTAGTGTTATGCCTTTCTCTTTATATAAAAGACTTGACTTGAATAAACTCACACCTATTGAAATATCTTTGCAAATGGCTGACAAATCAAATGCCATACCTATCGGTATTTGTGAGGATGTGCCTGTTGTTGCTGCTAATGTTACTATTTTGACTGACTTTGTTATACTTGAGATGCCCGAGGACGACAACATGTCGATTATCCTTGGTAGACCCTTCTTGAATACTGCAGGGGCTGTTATTGATTGCAATGAAAGCAAGGTCACTTTTGATATCAATGGTAATGAGCATACGGTGCACTTTCCGAAGAAACAATTCCAAGTGAATGGTATTAATGTTATTGAAAAATCTCCGAAAATCATTATTGGAAGTTTTCAAATACCTCTACCTACCGTCAAAAAGAAATATGAAATGCTTATTGTTGGGGAAATGCATATCCCCATTGAGGTAACTTAGTGATTTACGAAAGTTCTTTGGTTTGATGCTAATCGAAGGTGGTTGTTAATAAGACCTGATCAACCTTATTAATGAATCATTTTTTAACGGTATGAAGTTGATGAATTTAGTAAGCACTACTTTCTGTCCCTACTTTTTATTTTTTATTTTTATTAGTTAAATAAAATAAAATGCCATGTTTTGTCTGTTTTCTGAATTTCCTGTGCAATAAAAAAATGACCCAAAAAATAAAAGTTCTGAGAATGCCCTGAAAATTTTATATGATTTTTTCCTGATTATTTAAGAATTTTTGGTGCAAATAATACCAGAGGGAGGTGCACCAGGTGGGCACAACCCACCTGGGCGCGCCAGGACCACCAGGCGCGCCCTGGTGGGTTGTGGTCCCCACGTGGCCCCCTCACTTATCTCTTTAGCCCACATAATCAATCACCTTCAGAAAAAATCCCCATTGCTCTCTCTCCCGTGTTCTTGAGCTCAAACCCTCGGATTTCGATCTCTTTGCTCGAAGCTCCGTTTCCGAAACTGTTTTGGGGGATTGTTGCTTGGTATGTGACTCCATCATTTGTCCAATTAGTTTTTGTTTTAGTGGTTTATACTTTGAATAAATAGCTACTCTTGGTGCTGCTGTAGATGTGCTTGCATGTTCAATTATTAGTGTTCTAAGTAGTTTGAATGCTTGCTATGGCCTCTATGTATCCATATGAGTAGTTGCTATCAATTTTGTGAAGTTTTGTTGGAAAAATTTTGTGAACTAAAAATTCAGATTTTTGTTCATAGGAAAAATTGTACGCGGACATGATGAACCTATTTGGAAGGAGTTCTTCGAGGAGACAATCCTTGGGGGCATCTTCTAGTGACAGTCATGCTCGTCGGTCCTATGTTGAACCAAATGAAAGTTCCACGCGAGATGCCGCCACCAAGACATGTTTATGGCCTAGCGATGAATATATGGTGCGTGTGGGCATCAAGGAGGAATTTGAGCAATATGTTCACAATGCCGGTCTCGGGCCTACCTCTCAGAATCATTTATCAAAGGATTTAAATATTTTCCACATGAGTCTAGGGTGTCGTTTATGCTTTATGATGAACCATTTACTATTCCACTAGAGAATTTTGCTCACCATTGCAAACTTCCATTTTGGGGTTCGCTTGATGAGCCAGTAAAAGCTGAGTATGAGACCTTCTTGACTAGCCTTTGTTACGGTGAAAATAGAGGAGTGAGACAAGGAAGAATAAAAAGTGTTCAGTTTCCCGCAATCCAGTATTTTGCATTATTTAACGGGAAATGCATAGTAGGCAAGCAAGACTACAGCATACTTTGTTCGCCAGACTTGAGCCTCATTCACACCGCTCTCACTAGTTAAAGGAATTATAACCTTGGAGTGATTGTTGCATGTAGACTTCAGTATAACACCAAAAGTGGCTGGTTCTATGGTGGAATTTATGCCACACGTTTAGCACTAGGACTGGGTATTTCACCTTTGCCCTTTGACCCTATCCTACCCACTCGATATTTAGATTTTGATGTCTTTTTTTGACTGTACACAGTAGGGCAAAACCCCACTGCAATTTTTTGTTTATATTAATCTAAAAAAAAGGTAAAGTCCCAGAAAGGAACCAGAATACAAAAGGCTTGAGATAAGCCAAGAAGGAAAAAACAAAAGACATAGGAAAGAAGAAAAAAACAACTAAACAACTAAAAAAACAAGGATTACAGCACAAGATTATCCAGCCAAAAACAGTATGCTCCAGCATAGCTCTTTTTAATTCTGAATCTGAGAAGAGAGAGCTCCTCCCTGAAGATGGCTTTCCACCTTTGAATGCTGGGTTGAATTGCTTGGAAAATCATGTTGTTCCTGGAGATCCAAATAGCCCAAGAGGCAAGGATGACTATCTCCATGAAGAAAGGAACATGAAGTTTCTGCTTGAGATCAAGAAAAGCTTCCATGATTGAAACATTTGCCTGTCTTGAAGGGCAGATCAGATCCCAACACTGTGCAGCAAAAGGGCAAGTCCAGAAAAGGTGATGGAGAGTCTCTTCCTGTGGGCAATTGTTGACAGCACAGTTATAGTTGCCCAGCTGAAATGATTTCCTTCTCAGAAGATTTCTAGTATTGAGCCTGTCATGAAGTAGTCTCCAAAAGAACACCTTATGTTTTGGCTGACAAGAACTGCTCCAGATCCAATTGAACTGTTGTGGCACAACTTTGACTCCCATCAGCACTTTGTATGCCTTAGCCACAGAGAATTGCTCAGTTCCCCAGATGTAGCTCCATGTATCTATGCAATCCAAAGTATCAGAGGCCCTTAAAGTAATGCAGATGTCCTCTATAGCCTCAAATTCCTGGAAAGCTTGCACAGTCAGAGGCAGATGAAATAGGTCCTCTAAGTATTCAGTTTGGAGAAAGGTATGAACAGTAGCATCCTTGTTTTTCACAAATGAGAATAGGTGGGGGAACATGTCTTGCAAGCAGTGTGAGTGCCAAAGATCAGTCCAAAAATAAGCACTCTTTCCATCACATATGTTGCATCTGGCCAAGGATTTATAGTTATCAAGCAGCTTAAGGTTTGCCTTCCACCAAAAAGATCCCAGCCAGCTATTACTAGGTAGAGAATCATTGCTGTAATAAGATTCCCAAATCAGATTGACCCAGGGAATATTGTGTCTGTTGTAGAACTTATGCAGGTTCTTGAGAAGCAATGCTTTATTCTGGACAAAAATATCAATCACTCCTAACCCACCTTGAATTTTAGGTCTACACACAGTACTCCATGCCACCATGGCAGGTCTATGGTCCTCCAAATCAGGGCCTCTCCAAAGACAATGTCTCAAGTACTTTATGGCTTGGGTTTTGATGGTAACAGGCACATCAAGGCATCCCATGAGATATATCAATAAAGAGTTGAGGACAGATTTCACAAGCAATAATCTCCCAGCCAAAGTCATAAAGGTGGACAAACCCACAATCTTCTTCTGCAGTCTTGTGACAAGGGGAAAACATTGTTCAACAGTAGGCTTATGGAGGCCTAGGGGTACTCCCAAATACTTGATTGGAAAAGATTCCTTCTTGCAATGAAAAGTATTTATTAAAATCTCCATCTTCTCTTCTGGCACATTTATTGGAACCATACTTGATTTATTGTAGTTCACTTTCAAGCCTGTGGCATCAGCAAAAGTATTGAGAAGGGCTTTGAGGCAATGTAATTGCTTTGCATCTGCTTGCAGAATAACCAAGGTGTCATCAGCATACTGGACAATTGGAAAATCAGGGCATGACTCTACTTGCAAGGGAGAAGTTACCAAACCCAGTTGCATTGCCTTATTGAGAATTGTCTAAAGTAGATCAGCAGCCAGCACAAAGAGAAGAGGGGACAGAGGATCCCCCTGCCTTACACCTCTAAGGCAATAGAATTTTTTTCCAGGAACACCATTTAGTAGGATAGCAGAAGATGCAGAAGTAAACAATAATTTGATCCAAGTAAGCCATCTGTCCCCAAAGCCCTTTGCTTTTAAAATATCCAGCATAGCCTGATGTTGAATGGTGTCAAAAGCCTTTTCAAAATCCAATTTCAGAACAATGATTTCCTCTTTTGACTTATGACATTGGTGCAAATACTCATAAGCCCACCCCAAACAGTCATGAATAGATCTTTCTTTAAGGAATCCATATTGGTTGATGTGTACCAATTGCAGAATCACCTTTTGCAGTCTATTTGCCAGCAACTTAGTAACAATTTTCAGACAGCTGTTCAGTAAAGAGATAGGCCTAAAATCATTTGCAGTCAATGGAGAATTACCCTTTGGAATGAGAGTTATAAAAGAAGTGTTCAAACTCTCAAGGGAGATGTGCCCTGCATGAAAATCATAAATGAATTTGAGCACATCTTCTTTAATAATATCCCAACAAGACTTGAGGAATTCATTGTTAAAACCATCAGGGCTAGGAGACTTGTCATTTGGGAGAGCATGGACAACAGCTTCAATTTCTTCAGCAGTGAAAGGCAATTCCAGATTAGCAAAAATATTTGAATGCTGTCTCTGCCCATATAAAGAACCCAGATCAAAGTGCATTGTGGTTTCTTGGGATGTGCCCATTCTTTTCTTGAAAGCATCCAAGAGAATAGCAGCTTTACCAGCATGATCTGAGATCTCCATTTGGTCCTCATTGTGAAGAATAGCAATATGGTTATGCCTGTAATTGATGGAAGCTTTTGTGTGAAATTTTTTGTGTTTTCATCTCCAAACTTCACCCCCTTGATTTTCCCTCTCTGCTTCCAATAAATCTGTTGGTTCCTCAGTAAAATAAGCAGTTGTTCTTTAAGAATAGCTCTGCAGCTCCATTCATGAGTATCCAGTTCTCTAAATTCCTCAAAGAAATCCCACATGAAGAGTAGTTCATTTAACTTTGCAATTGTAGATTTCAGACAGGACAGAGATTTAGCCCACAGCTTCAAAGCTCTTCTTAAAATCTTGAACTTAGCATTCAAAGACTTAACAGAATCAAGGTTTCCAACTGGGATGCTCCAAGCAGAGGCAACAACTTGTTTGAAATCAGAATGATGCAGCCAATAGTTCTCAAACCTGAATACTCTTGCCTTTGGGATAGAAGTGCCAATTTTAATTACACAGGGCAAGTGATCAGATATAGGTTTTGCAAGTGGTAGTACAATTGTATTAGGGAAAGAAGTCATCTAGGAGGCAGAAGTGAAAAACCAGTCAAGTTTGACCAACAAAGGATCATGCTGCATGTTACTCCAACTGAACTTTCTACCATGCAAAGGTAATTCAACCAAACCTTGGTTACTAATGGCCTCATTGAACATAAGCATATCATTAACATCTCCCCCAGGTCTGTTCCTGTCTGATGGAGCCCTCATAAGGTTGAAATCACCCATTAATATCCAGTCAACATCATCAGGCATGTGAATATTTAGAAACGAGTGAATAAACTCCATTTTGTCTTGAGGATCACATGGGCCATAGATATTTGAAAGAATCCAAGACTGATTGGAAAGCAAACTGGTGAACTGCATGGAAAGTGAGAACTTGTTTTGTGCAATGATCTCCCCAGAGAATTGTGAGCCATTCCAGGCCACAAGAAGCCCCCAGAAGCTCCAACAGAGGGGAGGAAGGCAAAGTTATTAATTCTAGAGGGGCAGAATTTTCTTAAGTATGCAGTGTCAAAAGTCTCTCTTTTGGTTTCTTGCAGGCACACAATATTACAATCACTTTCATCAATCTTCTGTCTTAAAGCCAAGCATTTGTCCTCAGAATTCATACCTCTAATGTTCCAATTTAAGATATTCCAGTTTCTGTTGTTGTTATTCATGGAAACAAAAAAAGATTTTGTACCAGAGAGCAAGCACCACCACTTGATCATCATCCAAGAAGGGAAGAAGCTGGCATAATGCCCTGATCCACAACAGAACATAATTCCAGCAGTGCAACCAAAGATGACACATGAAAAGACTAGCAGGAAAGTACAGCCACAGGCATACAAGGTTCAGAGAGCACCAAGACCCAAGTCTTACAGTTGGCGAAAGCAGCAACAAACTAAGAGGTGTGGGACTACAGACACAATCCCACCACACAACACTCCAAGAGGGGTCCCTAAACATTAAGAAGAAGTGGTAGCATGTCCTTCTCCTTTGGCCAAGGGCACCTTGTCCAAAACCTCCTCATCCATTCTCTTGGGCTTCTTGGCCAGCATGTCCTCCAGTTCCCCCTCAAAAACCTTACAGAAAGAGGCAGTGAGATTTTTAACAACTGATTTTTTGATGATGGGAGGGGCAGCATTGCAAGGTAAGCAATTATTATTAGGGCAAGAATTTCTCTTGTAGCCAGCATTGTCTTTCTTAATTCTGTCACTTCTTCTTACCTCTGTTTCCACAAGTGGAGTTTTTCCACTTCTCCTCTTCCTTAAGTTTTCCTGGCCAAAAGGTTGCAGCAAGGCCTGTGACTCCACATCATGCAGATTTGCAGCTACCCCAATATTCTCTTTAGCCTTGTCCTGTACACCTTCCTCCATGGCCTGACAGATTGGTGCATGAGAGGTAGGACATTTGTCAGGTATATGGAACAGAAAAGCTTGGTCCATATTTTCCACAGCAGTGAACAAATCCCACATTCCAGATTTTAACATATTGACAGTCCAGGAAAACTTATCAGGGGACAGGAGCAAGTGGACAATAAAATTAAACCAACTTACAGGAATGTTGGTAGAGAAAGAGCTCCTGTTGTCCAATGCTTGCTCTTTAAAGTGCTGCTTCCACAGTAACAGGCCTTCTTTGGAAACAGATAGTTCAGTGTTAGCAGTGGCAGCCATCTGAATACTTTTCAGACCAAGGAGGGAAGGTGCCATGTTAAAGTGATCATTGATTTGATTAACCCAGTTACATTGGAGACCTGACTGGAGGTCCTCTAGATTCTCCACAGGCTGTAGACTTCCTCGAGCAGTAATAACATGATTTTGATGTCTTAAAGGAGCATAAGATTCTCAAGGGAAGGGCTGATAACTTCACTTATAATTTGTTGTTTAACCAATGACATGTTGTGGACACATATTTGCCTGCGCCTGCTCTCTTTCATAGTCACAACAAGGGAGATATTTTGTTCTTAAGAGCGAGGCCCGAGCTCACAACACAGCAGTGGTGGCAGCCCGGCAGGCCAAGGCGTCCGCACCGAGAGCCTCTGTGAGCTACCACGCCGAATACTACCCTCCAGTAGGGGTGGGCATTCGGTAGAAACCGAAAATTCAGTTTTTACCATTCGGTTTATTCTGAAATTCAGTTAGCAAAATT
Organism: Triticum aestivum; assembly: GCF_018294505.1. NCBI lineage: Eukaryota > Viridiplantae > Streptophyta > Magnoliopsida > Poales > Poaceae > Triticum > Triticum aestivum. The sequence continues at coordinate 242,869,330 of NC_057808.1, read as the reverse complement.
AAAAACCGAAATTAGCAAGCAAAAACTGCTAACCGAAAATTAGGTTAACCGATTATTTCGGTTCAGTTTTTGGTTTGTGCCGAACACTGCTCAGCAGCTGACGCTTCTACTCTCAGTACTGCTATAGTCTTATATAACCCAGTGCCTTGTGTCGGTGTACAATAGTAGGGGCTCCCCTTTTGACCCCTTACTTGTGCACGGGCAGTCAGAGCCGCGCCCGCGGCCACACCTAGCGGGGCAGAGGAGGGAAGCCGGAGCACAAGACAGCCAAGGCAACACCAAGACAAGAGGCGCAAAGGGCAAGAGGGCGAGGTGGACTCCCCCGGCAAGACCCTTGCCGGGACGGCCTCCGCAACCGCGGGAAGAGCCTTGCCGGGGCAACTTGCCTGATGCCAACGGAGCATGCCTCCCTTGAGCCCAAGGGTTCCAACGCCATCAACCACATTGGGATCAAGGCTCGGGAGGCACCTCCGTGATGGCATGCAGATCTTTGTGAAGATCATAAATACACAAGATCAGATGAGGACCAGAAGACGACAATCCTCGGCGAGGTCCTTGTCGAGGAAATCCACGAGACCCCCGGCAAGCGCCTTGCCAGGGACAACCGCGGGGCCATGACAAGACCCTTGCCGGGCCCCCGGCAAGACCCTTGCCGAGGGCATCAGCGGGGCCACAGCCAGGCCCGCGCCTGCCAAGACTCCACCACCGTCCCCGTGCAGCTGCTAGCCCAACCAGCTGGGCAGGCACCTGCGTGGCGACGAGCGGCCTCTACACCGACCCAGCAAGCACCTGCGTGGTGGCATGCAGACCTTCGTGAAGGCTCCACCACCGCGCCAGCCCAGCAGCCAGCCAACGTGGCACCACGACGCCCCGTCAGCTCGGACGCGTGTCGAAACTAGACGAGGCGGCGACAGCTGGGACGTGCTTCCTTGCCGTCCCTGCTACCTCTTGAGCACTGCGTTGGTTTTCCCTTGAAGGGAAAGGGTGATGCACATCCATAGATTGATTATTATTCTCAATCAAAGTAGACAAAGGCATATCATTAGGATCAGAAGAAACACTTTTAGTAGCAAATAATTTCATAAGTTCGTCCATCTTTCCACTCAGAACATTAATTTCTTCTATCGCATGCACTTTTTTAGTAGTAGATCTTTCGGTGTGCCATTGAGAGTAATTAACCATAATATTATCTTGGAGTTTGGTAGCTTCTCCTAAAGTGCTTTCCATAAAAGTGCCTCCCGCGTCCGAATCTAAAAGATTTCTAGAAGCAAAATTCAATCCGGCATAAAAGTTTTGTATAATCATCCAAAGATTCAAACCATGTGTAGGGCAATTACGTATCATTAATTTCATCCTCTCCCAAGCTTGTGCAACATGTTCATGATCAAGTTGCTTAAAATTCATAATATCGTTTCTAAGAGAGATGATTTTAGCGGGAGGAAAATACTTAGAGATAAAAGCATCTTTGCACTTATTCCATGAATCAATACTATTTTTAGGCAAAGATGAAAACCAAGCTTTAGCGCGATCTCTAAGTGAAAAAGGAAATAGCTTCAGTTTAACAATATCATTGTCCACATCTTTCTTCTTTTGCATATCACACAAATCAACGAAGCTATTTAGATGGGTAGCGGCATCTTCACTAGGAAGGCCGGCGAATTGATCTTTCATGACAAGATTCAACAAAGCAAGATTAATTTCGCAAGATTCAGTATCGGTAAGAGGAGCAATCGGAGTGCTAAGAAAATCATTGTTGTTGGTATTGGTAAAGTCACACAATTTAGTATTATCTTGAGCCATCGTGACAAGCAAGCAATCCAACACACAAGCAAACAAGAAGCAAGCGAAAAAGAAGGCGAACGGAAAGAGAGGGCATATAAAACAGTAAGGGTGAAGTGGGGGAGAGGAAAACAAGAGGCAAATGGCAAATAATGTAATGCGAGGGATAAGGATTTGTGATGGGTACTTGGTATGTCTTGACTTGTGCGTAGACTCCCCGGCAACGGCGCAGGAAATCCTTCTTGCTACCTCTTGAGCATTGCGTTGGTTTTCCCTTGAAGAGGAAAGGGTGATGCAGTAAAGTAGCGTAAGTATTTCCCTTAGTTTTTGAGAACCAAGGTATAAATCCAGTAGGAAACCACGCTCGAGTCCCACACACCTACACAAACAAATAAGAACCTCGCAACCAACGCGATAAAGGGGTTGTCGATCCCTTCACGGTCACTTACGAGAGTGAGATCTGATAGATATGATAAAGTAATATTTTTGGTATTTTTATAATAAAGAGAAATAAAGATGCAAAGTAAAATAAACGGTAATAGAAATAGCTAAGTGTTGGAAGATTAATATGATGGAAAATAGACCCGGGGGCCATAGGTTTCACCAGTGGCTTCTCTCAAGAGCATAAGTATTACGGTGGGTGAACAAATTACTGTCGAGCAATTGATAGAACTGAGCACAGTTATGAGAATATCTAGGTGTGATCATGTATATAGGCATCACGTCCGCGAGAAGTAGACCAAAACGATTCTGCATCTGCTACTATTACTCCACACATCGACCGCTATCCAGCATGCATCTAGAGTATTAAGTTCATAAGAACAGAGTAATGCTTTAAGTAAGATGACATGATGTAGAGGGATAAACTCATGCAATATGATATAAACCCCATCTTTTTATCCTTGATGGCAACAATACAATACGTGCCTTGCTGCCCCTGCTGTCACTGGGAAAGGACACCGCAACATTGAACCCAAAGCTAAGCACTTCTCCCATTGCAAGAAAGATCAATCTAGTAGGCCAAACCAAACTGATAATTCGAAGAGACTTGCAAAGATAACCAATCATACATAAAAGAATTCAGAGGAGATTCAAATATTGTTCATAGATAAACTTGATCATAAACCCACAATTCATCGGTCTCGACAAACACACCGCAAAACAAGATTACATCGAATAGATCTCCAAGAGAATCGAGGAGAACTTTGTATTGAGATCCAAAGAGAGAGAAGAAGCCATCTAGCTAATAACTATGGACCCGAAGGTCTGAGGTAAACTACTCACACATCATCGGAGAGGCTACGGTGTTGATGTAGAAGCCCTCCGTGACCAATGCCCCCTCCGGCAGGACGCCGGAAAAAGGCCCCAAGATGGGATCTCACGGGTACAGAAGGTTGTGGCGGTGGAATTAGGTTTTCGTGGATGCCTTTGATGGTTTGGGGGTACGTTGGTATATATAGGAGGAAGAAGTACGTCGGTGGTGCAACGTGGGCCCCGCGAGGGTGGAGGGCGCGCCGGGGGGGGGGGGGGGGGTAGGCGCGCCCCCTGCCTGTGCTCTTGTTGCTTTCTTTACGTGGACTCCAAGTCCTCTCGATCACGTTTGTCCCGAAAATGACATTCCCGAAGGTTTCATTCCGTTTGGACTTCGTTTGATATTCTTTTTCTGCGAAACACTTAAATAGGCAAAAAAACAGCAATTTGGGCTAGGCCTCCGGTTAATAGGTTAGTCCCAAAAATAATATAAAAGTGTATAATAAAGCCCATTAAACATCCAAAACAGAATATAATATAGCATGGAACAATAAAAAATTATAGATACGTTGGAGACGTATCAGTCCCCGATAAAGCGAGAGTGGCACGTCGACAGCGCATTAAATGCGTTTGTCCGACGGTGCCAGAGGATAGACTCATCCACTGTACACCTTTCAACCTCCTGTGTGCCACTGTGGCAACCCCTTTTGTCTATAAAAGGAGGCCCGAGGCGTCTAGGAGAAGGATTCGGATCTTTTGGGGAAGTCACACCCGGTAGCTAGCTCAGGAACCCAAGAACACTCAAATAGATACACCAAAGCAGGACAAGGGTATTACACATCTCCGTGGCCCGAACCAGGGTAAACGATCTGTGTGCTTCCTGTCAGACCCGCTCTTTGCACAACCCCGCGCCCGCCAACCGTAGAAGGGATCCCAGCGATTCCATAGGTGTCGATTTCCCCCGATATCTTTGGCGCGCCAGGTAGGGGGCGCAGTTGTGAAAATCCGGTCTGGCAGTTAGTCTGGCAGTTCTTCATCTTCATGGCTCCCAAGAAGAAGACAATCTCCGAGATCGGTTCATCCGGGGCCGGACGGCCCGTACCAGTGTGGGCGAGCAGCGGGGTGGTCGCGGACTGAAGCCGAGGCGCGGCCCGCGAACACCCACATCGCTCTGGCAGCCAGAGCCTGGCGAGCAGCGTCGTTCGTGCACGAGACGACGGGCCGCACGCCGCCAAATCCAAAGACGGAGCCGGGCCCCCCGCAGGCGGCGCGGGGCCCTCCAAGGGCGGCGTCGTGCCACCTACGGGCGGTGTGGCGACCTCCAAGTCGCCTACGCCGGCGCCCACGACGTGCTCTTCCCAGGGTGTGCGCGACGAGCAGCGCCACCACACTGGGGACCCCGGGTGTCGCCGTGGGAAGAGTCCTGTGCATCCCTCGTGGGACGGAGGAGGCCAACATGCCCGCCGAAGTGCTGGCAAAAATGGCGTGCAGCCGCAGGGCCGTGATGGAGCTCCTTCTAACGTGGTTAGAAGTCGGAGCGCGTCACGGTCCACGCAGCTTTCGCCGCCGCCCATGCCGGCAGAAGCTTTGGCGCGCGTGCAGTTGCTCCTCGACTTCCCTCATGCTGCAGAAAAGCTCGACGAGTGGAGAGCCACCATCCGGAGCCTCGTCGGCGTCGCCAACAAAGACGAGCCACGGCTAGTGGGGCCCTCAGGCCGGCGCTCCGTCGAACCACTGCACGCCAGCGGTGGAGGGGCCGGGGGTGCTGCGGCCACGGTGCACTCTCCTCCTCCACGCCAGCCACCGCGGGTGTCGATCCGTCATGATGACGCTTGTGATAACATTTCCATAGCGCCGTCCGACCCACGGACCCACTGCGACCAGCGCCAAGTTCTTCGGGAGCAAGCCCATGAAGACGCCCGAACCACCATCGAGCGCCGGCGCGATACACGCCACCAGTCAGATAGGCGAGTGGGGCCCGCTATGGACCACCCAACACCGAGAGGCTCCGGTGGCCTACCTTACGAGGTGGGTTGCCCAGCCTTTACCCATGAGCTATGGCAGTTCCAGTGGCCGTCCACCGCACGTTCAAGCCCGACGTCAGCGAGAAGTACAATGGCAAGACCCACCCGTCGGAGTTCCTCAGCATCTACACCATCGCGATGCAAGCCGCTGGAGCTCGCGACGACAAGGTGCTTGCCAATTTCTTCCCGTTGGCCCTGAAACCCAATGTCATGTCCTGGTTGATGCACTTGCCGGCGGATTCCATTTCTTCTTGGTCGGATCTGTGTCATGAGTTCGTTGGTGCCTTCACTGGAGGCCACCAAGCTCATGGCCAGGCGAGCGATTTGCACATCGTTCCCCAGAAGGATGGTGAGAACCTGCGCAAGTACATACAGAGGTTCAGCTGAGTGCAATACAACATCCCAGATGTTCATCCCGCCGCCGTGATCAGCGCATTCCATCAGAATGTGCGCAACCGCAAGATGCGCGAAGAGCTGGCGATGAACAAGGTCAAGGATGTGGCCGAGCTTTATGTTCTGGCCGATAGATGCGCCCGAGCTGTAGAGGGAAGGAAGTACCCCGGCGAGGACGCCGGCGCGGAAACCGACTCTACGGACAAAGACACCGCCGCCCCGACAAAGAAAGGCCGGCGCCGCAACAGGAAATGCAAGGGCAAGGCCGTGCTTGCCGTCGAGGGATCCGACGACACCGGCGCTGCCAAGAAGGCCAAGGCAGATGACCCCGGCAAGGAGATTGCCGGGTGCGCCGCTTGCTGGGCCTTGGCGGCTGCCGACAAGCCAGGAGGCTCCGACAAGCAGTATTGCAAGATCCACCGCACCAAGGGCCACGACCTCCAGAACTGCCGACAAGTCGAGCTTCTTGCTGAAAGGCAAAAGGCCGAGTATGAGAGGTGGGACAAGGAGAAGGGTCAAGATGGTGCCGAAGGATCCGGCAAGAAGCGTGGCGGTCAAGGAGGCCGCCGCGGCAAGGATAACCAGCAAGAGAGGCCCGCTCGGGGCTGCGACAAGAAGCAAGAAGACGATGATTATGATGAGGACGACGAGTCCGGCAAGCATGAGTTCCAGAAAGCTACAGAGGCCATGTGCGTCGATGGTGGCGCCTCGCTGCACACATCTCACCGCCAGCTCAAGCAGTGGGCGCGTGAGATCACGGCAGCAGAGCCGTCATTCGACGCTCAGAAGCCACTGAAGTGGTCCAGCACGCCTATCATCTTTGACACCGAGGACCACCCTGATCGCACGACTGCGGTCGGGTGTTTGCCGTTGTTGGTTTCACCAACGATATGCAACCTCAAGGTGACAAAGATGTTAGTTGACGGCGGGGCTGGTCTGAATTTAATCTCGCCCGTTGTGATTAAAAGGCTGCAAATTCCAGATGGAGACCTCGAGGAGGCAGGCACGTTTCAAGGGGTCAATCTGGGAAGGAGTCCGCCGAAGGGTAAGGTCACGCTGCCCGTGACGTTTGGAGGCGAGTTGAACTACAGGACGGAGAGGATTGTCTTCGATGTAGCCGAGATCCCCTTGCCCTACAATGGGATCCTCGGCCGCCCGGCACTAGCCAAGTTCATGGCGGTGTCGCATTACGCCTACAACACGCTGAAGATGCCTGGGCCGTTGACCATCATCACCGTCCCCTCCGACAAGAAAGACGCGCTGATCTGCGCCGACCAACTCTACCGGGAAGCGGTGGCGGCGGCTGCCACCAAGGCACTTTCTCCTGCCGCTGAAGACCCGGGAGGGAAGAAGACCGGCAAGACCTCTCGCACCCACTCCGGCAAGCACACCTCTTCAGAGTGTTGTGCTCCCGTTGAGGACAAGCCAGGGAGCTCCACCGGCAAGAGCAAGAAATCCAGAGCTGCACCACCAAAGACCAAGAAGGTGTCCGTCAAGGAGGATGGCACAGGAGGGGCTTTCACCATAAGCTCCACCCTCGACAGCAAATAGGCTCGTCACTTTCCTGCGGGCGAATGTCGATGTGTTTGCATGGCTGATACGTCTCCAACGTATCTATAGTTTTCGATTGTTCCATGCTATATTATATTCTGTTTTGGACATTATTGGGCTTTATTATACACTTTTATATTATTTTTGGGACTAACCTATTAACCGGAGGCCCAGCCCAGAATTGCTCTTTTTTGCCTATTTCAGAGTTTGGCAGAAAAAGAATATCAAACGGAGTCCAAACGGAATGAAACCTTCGGGAACGTGATTTTTGGAATGAACGTGATCCAGAGGACTTGGGCCCTACGTCAAGACATCAACCAGCAGGGCACGAGGTAGGGGGGCGCGCCTATGCCCCCTGGGCGTGCCCTCCACCCTCGTGGGCCCCCTGTTGCTCCACCAACATACTTCTTCCTCCTATATATACCTACGTACCCCCAAACTACCAGACACGGAGCCAAAAACCTAATTCCACCGCCGCAACCTTCTGTACCCGTGAGATCCCATCTTGGGGCCTGTTCCGGAGCTCCGCCGGAGGGGGCATCGATAATGGAGGGCTTCTACATCAACACCATTAGCCTCTCCGATGATGTGTGAGTAGTTTACCTCAGACCTTCGGGTCCATAGTTATTAGCTAGATGGCTTCTTCTCTCTTTTTGGATCTCAATACAAAGTTCTCCCCCTCTCTTGTGGAGATCTATTCGATGTAATCTTCTTTTGCGATGTGTTTGTTGAGACCGATGAATTGTGGGTTTATGATCAAGTTTATCTATAAACAATATTTGAATCTTCTCTAAATTCTTTTATGTATGATTGGTTATCTTTGCAAGTCTCTTCGAAGTATCAGTTTGGTTTGGCCTACTAGATTGATCTTTCTTGCAATGAGATAAGTGCTTAGCTTTGGGTTCAATCTTGTGGTGTCCTTTTCCAGTGACAGTAGGGGCAGCAAGGCACGTATTGTATTGTTGCCATCGAGGATAACAAGATGAGGTTTATATCATATTGCATGAGTTTATCCCTCTACATCATGTCATCTTTCTTAAAGCGTTACTATGTTCTTATGAACTTAATACTCTAGATGCATGCTGGATAGCGGTCGATGTGTGGAGTAATAGTAGTAGATGCAGGCAGGAGTCGGTCTACTTGTCTCGGACGTGATGCCTATATACATGATCATACCTAGATATTCTCATAACTATGCTCAATTCTGTCAATTGCTCAACAGTAATTTGTTCACCCACCGTAATACTTATGCTCTTGAGAGAAGCCACTAGGGAAACCTATGGCCCCGGGTCTATTTTCCATCTTATTAATCTCCCAACAACAAGTTATTTCTAGCGTCGTTTTTATTTTACTTTCTTTACTTTGCATCTTTATCATAAAAATACCAAAAATATTATCTTATCATATCTATCAGATCTCACTCTCGTAAGTGGCTGTGTAGGGATTGACAACCCCTTATCGCGTTGGTTGCGAGGATTTATTTGTTTGTGTAGGTGCGAGGGACTCGTGCGTGGCCTCCTACTGGATTGATACCTTGGTTCTCAAAAACTGAGGGAAATACTTACGCTACTTTGCTGCATCACCCTTTCCTCTTCAAGGGAAAACCAACGCAGTGCTCAAGAGGTAGCAATGGCAAGCATCCGACATCCCCGGCGTTCCCAGGGAAGTGATTGAGCACCATCTTGCTGTTTGTCCCCATGCGCGACCCGTCAAGCAGAAGGTCAGGAAGCAAGCTTTGGAACGGCAGGAGTTCATCACAGAGGAGATCAGGAAGTTGGAAGTGGCAGGTTTGGTGAGAGGAGTGCTCCATCCGACGTGGTTGGCCAATCCGGTGGTGGTGCGCAAGGCAAATGGGAAGTGGAGGCTGTGTATTGACTACACAGATATCAATAAGGCGTGTCCTAAGGGCCCCTTCCCGTTGCCGCGCATTGACCAGATTGTTGACTCCATTATTATTCCCTGACGCCTACTCAGGATATCACCAGATCTTCATGACAAGAGAAGACAGCATTCATCACCCCATGTGGTACGTATTGCTTTTTGCGGATGCCTTTCGGGTTGAAGAGTGCTGGCTCAACGTTTGCAAGGGTGGTCCAAATTGGTTTTGAGCCCCAGCTACATAGAAATATGGAAGCTTATATGGATGACATAGTGGTCAAAACCAAGGACAGGGCAACTCTTGTACAAGATTTAGAAGAGACGTTTGCAAACCTGCGCAAGATCAACCTCAAGTTGAACCCTGAGAAGTCTGTCTTCGGCGTTCCATCCGGCAAACTTCTCGGGTTCTTCGTGTCACAGCGTGGAATCGAGGCAAACCCAGACAAGATCAAGGCTATTGAGCAGATTGAGGCCCCCAAGCGGATCAAGGATGTGCGTCGGCTCACTGGCTGCGTTGCCGCCATGAGCAGATTCATCTCCAAGTCTGCTGAGCGTGCCCTTCCCTTTTTCAAAATCTTGAAAAAGGCGGGCCCAATGGAATGGACCCTAGAGGCTGAAGCAGCGCTGCAGGATTTGAAGAGGTACCTCTCCTCTACGCCAATACTAGTTGCGCCTAAGCCACAAGAGCCATTGCTGCTGTATCTAGCGGCAACGAATCAAGTGGTCAGCGCCGCGCTAGTGGCACAGAGGGAGGTCGATGAAGAGGCCATGGCAACGACCGGGATGGCGGATGGCGAGCCAGAGCTCCCTCCGGCAGGGCCTGGCGCCGGCAAGGCAAGGCCCCCGGCAGAGTCTGACGCCATCGGGATAGGGCCTGTGCGACCAAATGAAGTGGTGCAGAAGAAGAAGATGATGCAGCACCCAGTTTACTTTGTCAGCTCCCTCTTGAAGGGGGCTAGGTCAAGGTACCCCGGTGTGCAAAAATTGCTCTTCGGCCTCCTTATGGCCTTGAGGAAGCTGCGTCATTACTTCCAAGCACATGAAATCACCGTCATCACCCGCCTCCCGTTGCAACGGATACTGCATAACCCAGACGCAACCGGGAGGATTGTGGAGTGGGCCTTGGAGCTGTCGAGCTTTGGTTTGAAGTTTGAAAGCACTTCGACAATCCAGAGTAGAGTCTTGGCAGAGTTCATTGCGGAATGGACCCAAACGCCCAACGAAGAAATTCAGGAAACCACTCTCCCCGGCAAGGAAGCAAGTCGCAACTGGATTATGTACTTTGACGGGGCTTTCTCGCTGCAAGGCGCCGGTGCTGGTGTGCTGCTCGTTGCACCCACCGGAGAGCACCTCAAGTATGTAATCCAGATGCACTTTCCCAGGGAGATGTCCACAAACAACACCGCTGAATACGAGGGTTTACTTGCCGGTCTCAGGATCGCAGCAGACCTCAGGATTAAGAAGCTCATCGCCAGGGGTGATTCGCAGCTTGTCGTCAGGCAAGTCAACAAAGATTATCAGAGCCCGTTGATGGAGGCCTATGTAGATGAGGTGAGGAAGCTGGAAGAGTGCTTTGACGGTATACAAGCGGAGCACGTTCCCCGAGTGGAGAACGACATCGCCGATTACCTGTCGAAGTGCGCTGCGTTCAAGCTACCTGTGGAACCTGGTAATTTTGTGCTTCGGTTAACTCAACCATCCGTTGAACCATCAACAGAGAAGTACAAGCGGAGGAAATCAGGCCCCGGCAAGTACTTTCCCGCCGAGCCCCCTGGGGCCGCTGGCAAGGATGTTGCCGTGGATACTAAGCCTGCCGAGGGGCCACTAACTCCGGCAGGGCGTCAAGCCCTGGCCGTAGAGACGGCCGCTCCCATGGCAGAAGAAATGCCTTTAGTCCTTGCCGTTGAGCCCCAGGCTCCGGCATGGGCACATCATACCGTCCGATTCCTCCAAACAGGGGAGCTTCCTGAGGAGCAGGAAGAAGCAGAGAAAGTAGCCCGTCGGTCTTCTATGTATCACTTCGTCGATGACGCCCTGTACAGGAAAAGACCGAACGGTGTGAAATTGAAGTGCATTCCCCGGGAGGAAGGACCGGAGCTGTTGGCGGAGATACACGGAGGCATATGTGGCTCCCACATAGGGTCGAGGGCCCTTGTCGGCAAGGCATTCCGGCAAGGTTTCTTCTGGCCCACTGCCCTCCAGGATGCAACGGCACTAGTAACCAAGTGTGAAGCGTCTCAGTTCCATTCGAAGAAGCTCCATCAACCAGCTCAAGCCCTTCAAGCAATTCCTCTCTCCTAGCCATTTTCGGTCTGGGGCTCGACATACTGGGCCCTTTCCCCCGCGCTGTCGGGGGCTTTGAGTACTTGTACGTTGCAATCGACAAGTTCACAAAGTGGCCGGAGGTGGAAGCAGTGAGGAAGGTGACAGCACAGTCTGCCGTCAAGTTCTTCAAGGGGCTAGTTTGCCGTTTTGGTGTGCCAAACAGGGTCATCACCGACAACAGCACGCAGTTCACAAGCCACACCTTCATGCAGTACATCCAAGACCTCGGCAACAAGGTCTGTTTCACCTCCGTGGCACACCCACGGAGCAACGGCCAGGAGGAGAGGGCAAATGCTGAAGTACTGCGAGGCCTGAGGACCAAGACTTTTGACAGGCTGCACCAGAGCGGAAGGCGCTGGATTGATGAGTTGCTGGCGGTTCTTTGGTCAATCAGAACGACGCCAAATCGAGCCATCGGCTAGACACCCTTTGCCCTGGTATACGGGGCGGAAGTAGTTCTCCCCACAGAACTCACATATGGGTCACCTCGAGTGCTCGCTTATGACGAGCTTGAGCAAGAGCAATTGCGGCAAGATGACGCAACGCTCCTCGAGGAAGATCATCTTCGGGCGGCTGTGAGAGCAGCGTGCTACCAGCAAGCCTTGCGCCGCTACCATAGCCGCAAGGTTCATGCCCGAAGTTTTGAGGAAGGCGACCTTGTTCTTCGGCGCGTTCAATCGGCCAAGAATTCCAACAAGTTGACGCCGAAGTGGGAAGGCCCTTATCGGGTAATACGAGTCACCAGGCCCGACGCAGTGCGCCTGGAGACCGAAGATGCTATTCCAGTGAGCAACTCCTGGAACATTGAACATCTTTGCAAGTTTTACGCATAAGGCGCAGTTGCCGGCCCCCCCGGCAAACCACCTTTTGTACAAGCCTTGCCGGCAAGGCATGTAACCCTCTGTACAAAGCCAGGCGCAGACTCTGAGCATAAATAAATGAAGCGCTGGCGCCCTAAGTTTTAGCATGCATGCTAGGTTAAGTCTCTCCCTCGGTTAGGGTTGATAGTGCTTAGCAGCGACTAACCCCTAGCATAGAGGTCGAGTGTGCATTTCTCTGTTCCTTTCCGTCCTCTTTGGTTCGTAGGGTACATGGACGTTTCTGCTGAGCTGTTTGGAAGAAAGAGAACGAGCCGGCGCTCCGGCCTCGGCAAGCCAAGGTTGCCGGGGGCTGCAGATACAAGAATCCAACCACGGCAAGCCAAGGCTGCCGGGGGCTGCAGATTCAGATAAGTCTTTTATCCTCTATTGTGCATTTCCATATGAAGTTGGGACATGTGAAACCTCGTTTTGCTCCTAGATCACCGTGCTCCCCCTTTTTCCTGTACCCAAGTCCCTGGGTCGGAACCGGGTCGTAGTCACGGTGGCAAGGAAATAAACGAAGGGCCTAACTCTACTTCACCCCTGCCTCCACCAATAGCGTGAGAATGGTCGACTGAAGTAAGGGGACGGCAAGGCCTATTGCCGGGCGACGGTGTTTATCTTAAAAATAACAAGGATTCATTCCTTGGCATGGGCCTCGCTCATGCACAAAGAACCCGGCAAGCACCCTTTTTCATTAAAAACATCCCATACAGGTACGGTTCATACGGAATAAAAAACATGAGCAAGGGGATTACAAGTCTTAAAATTAACAAGTGCCTGTAGGCTTACAAACTAAAAAGAGATAAGATGCCCGTAATCCCTTTCTTGTCCCTCTCTTCAGAAGGTGGAACAAGATAGCGGGAGGGGGAAAAGAGCGCCTAGGCGAGGTACGAGGAGCAGAAGGAACCAAGAGAACATCCCGGTGCCGGGAGGGGAGCTGGAAGATGAGGCAGTGGGCCGACAATACACGACGAAGGCGTCGGTGCCCGCGTACTCCGACTTGACGGCCGCCACCCGCCTTCTTCGCCTTCTCCGACCCTCCACGTCACGCGTTCAACGCGGGTCATGGGGAAGCGCAGCGGACGAAAAAGTTACTATGGTAAAAATCCGCCCCACCTGCCCGCGCACCGTTCTGGGCCTAGCCCAACAACGCGTCGTGCTTATGTGTGGCCCAGGCCCAGGGGCTCCTGTCGGTGTACAAAAGTAGGGGCTCCCCTTTTGACCCCTTTACTTGTGCACGGGCAGTCAGAGCTGCGCCCGCGGCCACACTTAGCAGGGCAGAGGAGGGAAGCCGGAGCACAAGACAGCCAAGGCAACACCAAGACCAGAGACGCAAAGGGCAAGAGGGCGAGGTGGACTCCCCCGGCAAGACCCTTGCCGGGACGGCCTCCGCAGCCCCGGCAAGAGCCTTGCCGGGGCAACTTGCCTGACGCCAACGGAGCATGCCTCCCATGAGCCCAAGGGTTCCAACGCCATCAACCACATTGGGACCAAGGCTCGGGAGGCACCTCCCTGGTGGCATGCAGATCTTTGTGAAGATCATAAATACACAAGATCAGATGAGGACCAGAAGATGACGATCCTCGGTGAGGTCCTTGCCGAGGAAATCCACGAGACCCCCGGCAAGCGCCTTGCCGGGGACAACCGCGGCGCCATGGCACGACCCTTGTCGGGCCCCCGGCAAGACCCTTGCCGAGGGCATCAGCGGGGCCACAGCCAGGCCCACGCCTGCCAAGACTCCACCGCCGTCCCGTGGAGCTGCTAGCCCAACCAGCTGGGCAGGCACCTGCGTGGCGACGAGCGGCCTCTACACCGACCAGCAAGCACCTGCGTGGTGGCATGCTGACCTTTGTGAAGGCTCCACCACCGTGCCAGCCCAGCAGCCAGCCAACGTGGCGCCACGACACCCCGTCAGCTCGGACGCGTGTCGAAACCAGACGAGGCGGCGACAGCTGGGACATGCTTCCTTGCTGTCCCCGATAAAGCGAGAGGGGCACGTCGGTAGCGCATTAAATGCGTTTGTCCGACGGTGCCAGAGGATAGACTCATACACTGTATACCTTTCAACCTCCTGTGTGCCACTGTGGCAACCCCTTTTGTCTATAAAAGGAGGCCCGAGGCGTCTAGGAGAAGGATTCGGATCTTTTGGGGAAGTCACACCCTGTAGCTAGCTTAGGAACCCAAGAACACTCAAATAGATACACCAAAGCAGGACTAGGGTATTACGCATCTCCGCGGCCCGAACCTGGGTAAACAATCTGTGTGCTTCCTGTCAGGCCCGCTCTTTGCACAACCCCGTGCCCGCCAACCGTAGAAGGGATCCCAGCGATTCCATAGGTGTTGATTTCCCCCGACACCTTGTCGCATTGAGCTTTTCAAGCGATGTGGGACTAAACTCATATGCCGCTAGACACAGCGCACTCCACCCGGTCAACACACGCACTAATTGTTGTGTGGGCCTTGTAGTTAGTGGGGGGTGCAGGCCTATACACTGAGGGTCCTAGTAGCTACCAGGCTTAGCATGCATGCATGCACTTGGCCAGAAGGTGGGACAGAGTCGTGTGCCTGGACGTGCACGCGCACTCGATGTGTGCCTCCAAAACAATTAAGATATTTGATCATTCGTACGCTGTGTGGCCTCGTTCGGTTTCTGTTTTGGTTATCAGTGTAATACCGAACCGACCGATTTAAATTCGGTTATTGAACATAAAAACCGAATTTAATTGTGGTAGTATAAAAAACCGAAAATTCGGTTTATTCGGTTTCGGTATCGGTGCGGTATTCGGTTGGTCGGTTTTCATAACCACCCCTGCCCTCCACGCTAATGATCGATTACCAACTTAGGCCAAAAGCCTAAGCTTGGGGGAGTACGTGTTCTCACCAACTTTACATTCATGTTCACTCATTCCATTTGTTGGTGCTCACACTTTTTCATTGTATCATCCATGCTTAGATTTATTTCTTGCTTTCTTCTTGTGTGTTTAAAAAACTTTAGAAAAACAAAAAAAATAGCTGTAGTAATTTACTCTCTATGCATGCTTAGTAGTAGCACTAAAAAGAAAATCCAAAAAGATTTCCTTGTTCTTCTTTTGCTTGTTGGGAGCTTTCCCGTGTAAATAGTTTTTCTCATTTTTGCCTTTTATTTTGCTTGTTGAAGAAAACCAAAAACTCCAAAAATATTTCAGTGTGTTTCTCTGAATTTCTTTTCTTTTTATTCGAGTTGTACCGAGAAGAAGACCACGATGAAAATGTTGAGTGGCTCTCATATGAATAATTGTTGAACTAATAAAGAGCTCATTTTACCTTGTCTTCTCCTGTTGAATAAACTGTTTGCAGATTCCAGCTTAGTCCATGGCACTCTTGCACTATTATTATTTTCATATCATTCGGTCTTGCAAGTGAAAGGCAATAATGACGATATTCGATGAGCTGGTCGTGGCAAAGAGAAACTGGTAGGGACTCAACTTGTTCTGTCTGTGTAAATATGTTTAACCTAGTATCCAGGCTTCAACCCATTATGATTAAACATGTTTGCAATGACAATTAGAGATTATAGTTTCTCATGCCATGCATAAGTAGCTGGGAGTTGATAATGATTTATCTTGGATATCAACATTGCGTTAAAATGATTGTGATGTAGTATGATGATATGGTATCCTCCTCTGAATGTTCGAGTGGCTTGACTTGGTACATGTTCATGCATGTAGTTGAATCAAAACCAACATAGCCTCTATGATATTTATGTTCATGGTGTTCATATCCTACTCATGCTAGTGTCCAATGTTACTTATGCATAATGAATCGTTATGATCGTTGTTGCTCTCTAGCTGGCCGCTTCTCAATCTTAATTGCTAGCCTTCGCCTGTACTAAGTGGGAATTCTGCTTGTACATCAAAAACCTTGAACCCAAAGTTATTCCAGATGAGTCCACCATACCTACCTATATGTGGTATTACCCTGCCGTCCTAAGTAAATTTGCATGTGCCACCTCTAAAAACTTCTAAAAAATTATCCGTTTTGTGTGCCTGGATCGTTCATGGAACGACAGGAGGTGGTCGATATCTTCCGTGCTAAGCAAGTTATCCTTAGGTCGAGTGTTTATTCACTTGCCGTCGCACGAGGAAATGGGCGGTAATAGGGATTCCCAGTCCCGAACTCAAAAATGCAAATAATTAAACAAAACTCCCCCGAGACTGATGTTGGTATGGACGACACCTGTTGTTTCGGACAAGCCGTGGAGTGTGATTGATGGTGGAGGGGGAGTAAACCTTTACTTTTATCGCTTGGGAACCGCCACTAGCGTGCTTAACATGGAAGATGTTGATAACTGATGGTCGTGAAGTGAATGAGAAGGGGGCATGTCTCAAAATATCATTTACCTCTGTTTTAAAAATTGAGTTCTGGCACCTCTGCAAATCACTGCTTCCCTTTGCGAAGGGACTATCTATTTACTTTTATGTTGTGTCACCACCTTCTAAACACAAGCGCCAGAAACTGAGTAGAGCACATCTGTCATGATTTATGCATTATGTGTAGCTAATGTTGGATGCATCATGACTGGATCTTTTCTACCATGAATTACAATGTTTAGTCGTTGCTTGAACTTTGGAGGTGCTCTGCATTTATGTTTTGAGGTCTCAAAAAGGGCTAGCGAGATACCACTATTGTCATATTATATCATGGTTGTTTTGACAACGTGTTGCCGTTTGAGATATTTTATTATTGCTCGCTAGCTGATTATGTTATTGATATGAGTTATTATAATCTTTAAGAGTTATTGTTGACATGGTTAGTTATAATGTTGGTTGAAAACCTGGGTGCTGTTTAAGATTATTTATGCAAACAAGAGCAAAAGAGTTCGTAAAAGTTTTTCTTTCTCATTTTCAGTTTATCAATTGAATTGCTTGAGGACAAGCAAAGGTTTAAGCTTGGGCGAGTTGATACGCCTCCAACGTATCTACTTTTTCTCACGCTTTTCCTCTTGTTTTGGACTCTAATTTGCATGTTTGAACGAAACTAACCCCGGACTGACGCTGTTTTCAGCAGAACTACCATGGTGTTGTTTTTGTGCAGAAATAAAAGTTCTCAGAATGGAACGAAACTTTGCAAAAAAAAATCATATCAATAATAAGAATTTCTGGAGCCAAGACCCACTAGAGAGGGGCCTCTGGTTGGGCACAACCCACCAGGGCGCGCTCCCCTCTCCTGGCGCGCCCAGGTGGGTTGTACCCACCTGGTGGCCCTGCTGATGACCCCCTGATACTATAAATCACATTATTCCAGAAAAAATTCAGGGAGAAAGAATTATCGCGATCCACGAGACGGAGCCGTCGCCAAGCCCTGTTCTTCCTCGAGAGGGCAGATCTAGAGCCTGTTTGGGGCTCCGGAGAGGGCGATCTTCGTTCTTCGTCATCACCAACCCTTCTCCATCGCTAATTCCATGATGCTCCCCACCGGGAGTGAGTAATTCCTTCGTAGGCTCGCTGGTCGGTGAGGAGTTGGATGAGATTCATCATGTAACCGAGTTAGTTTTGTTAGGGCCTGATCCCTAGTATCCACTATGTTCTTAGATTGATGTTGCTATGACTTTGCCATGCTTAATGCTTGTCACTTTGGGCCCGGGTGCCATGAACTCAGATCTGAACTGTTTATGAATTCATCATTATATCCATGTTTTAGATCCGATCTTGCAAGTTATAGTCACCTATTACGGTTATGATCCGACAACCCCGGAGTGACAACAACCGGGCCCACTCTCGGTGATGACCGTAGTTTGAGGAGTTCATGTATTCACTATATATGTGTTAATGCTTTGTTCCGGTTCTCTATTAAAAGGAGGCCTTAATATCCCTTAGTTTCCAATATGGACCCCGCTGCCACGGGAGGGTAGGACAAAAGATGTCATGCAAGTTCTTTTAATAAAGCACGTATGACTATTTATGGAATACATGCCTACATTATATCAATGAATTGGAGCTAGTGCCGTATCGCCCTAGGTTATAACTGTCACATGATGAATATCATCCAACAAGTCACCGATCCAATGCCTACGAATTTATCTTATATTGTTTCTGCTGCGTTACTACTGCTATCATCACTGTTACACTTGCTACAAAATTACTGCTATCACTGTTACTGTTACTATTGCTGCTGTCACTACTATCAAAACTATCAAACTACTTTGCTACTGATCACTTTGCTGCAGATAATTAATCTCCAGGTGTGGTTGAATTGACAACTCAGCTGCTAATACCTTCAAATATTCTTTGGCTCCCCTTGTGTCGAATCTATAAATTTGGGTTAAATACTTTACCCTCGAAAACTGTTGCGATCCCCTATACTCTTGGGTTATCAGATGGCACATACAAATTTTCTTAGAACGGCAAAATAATACCGCATATAGGTAGATATAGTGGACTCATGTGGCAAAACTGGTTTAAAGGTTTTTGGATGCACAAGTAGTGATCATACTTAGTGCAAAATGAAGGCTAGCAAAAGATTGAGAAGCGACCAACCAAGAAAGGAATAATCTCATCAGCGAGCATTAAGAATAATTAACACCGAATAATGCACCACAAGTAGGATATAACTTCATTGCATAATTATTGACTTTCGTGCTTGCATAGGGAATCACAAACCTTAACACCAATATTCTTACTAAAGCATAATTACTAATCAACACAACTCACATATCACATCATCATATCTCAAAAGTATTACTAAGTATCAAGTTTATTTTGTCCAATGATCTTCATGAAAGTTTTTATTATATCCTTCTTGTATATCTATCACTTTGGGACTAATTTTCATATGTTGCTTTTGATAAGCTCAAACAAATATAAGTGAAGATCATGAGCATAATATTTCTTTCTAGCAAATTAATTTAAGTGAAGCAAGAGAGAATTTCTTGAAAATTTTAATAAATCTCAAATAAATCTAAGTGAAGCAAGAGAGCATTTCTTCAAAAATACTAAAGGACACCGTGCTCAAAAAGATATAAGTGAAGCACTAGAGCAAGTCCATAGCTCATAAAAAAATTAAGTGAAGCATAGAGAGCAATTCTAACAAGTCATGACATAATTTTGGCTCTCTCAAATAGGCGTGTCCAACAAGAAATCAAGACTTAAAACACAAAATAAAACAAGCGAAGACTCATATTATACAAGAGGCTCCAAGCAAAACACATAGTATGTGACGAATAAAAATATAGCTTCGAGTAAAATATCAATGGTCGTTAGAAGAAAGAGGGGATGCCACTCGGGGCATCCCCAAGCTTATTTGCTTGCTCTATTTTGGATGATAGCTTGGGATGACAGGGCATCCCTAAGCTTAGTCTCTTCTTACTCCCTATTACTTCATCCATCGTAAGATAACCCAAAAGTTGAAAACTTCAATCACACAAAACTCAACAAAACCTTCGTGAGATCCGTTAGTACAAGAAAGCAAATCACTACTATAAGTATTGTACCAGACCAATTCATATTTTTCTTTTGCATTATATCTAATGTATTCCAACTTTTCTATGGAAAAAACTCATCAAAGAAAACCATAAAGCCATCAAAACAAGCACACAACACAAAGAAAACAGAATATGTCAAAACAGAACAGTCTGTAGCAATCTGACTATTTCGAATACTTTTGAAACTCCAAAAATTCTGAAAAATTAGGAATACCTGAGAAATTTGTATATTAATCTACCGCAAAAATAATTGGCATTTTAGCACGCTCTGGTAAAAAATTAGAATTGTTTTCGTGAGAGGAAAAGTTTCTGTTTTTCAGCAAGATCAAACAACTATCACCCAAGAAGATCCTAAAGGCTTTACTTGGCACAAACACTAATTTAAACACAAAAAAACACAATCATAACTGTAGCATAATTGTTCTAACTCTCAAGAACAGAAAGCAAAAAGCAAAAATAAATTTTATTCATTGGGTTGCCTCCCAACAAGCGCTATAGTTTTACGCCCTTAGCTAGGCATAAAGCAAGGATCTAAGTTTTGTCATCTTTGTTTCGAGATCCATAAGATGCCCTCATGATTGATTCATATGGTGGACTAATTCTTCTTCTAGGAAAGTGTTCCATACCCTTTCTCAAAGGAAATTGGAACTTAATATTGCCTTCTTTCATATCAATCACGGCACCAATAGTGCGTAAAAACGGTCTACCAAGAATAATTGGACAAGACGGATTGCAATCAATATCAAGAACAATAAAATCTGTGGGCACATAATTCCTATTTGCAAGAATAAGAACATCATTAATTCTTCCCATAGGCTTTTTAATAGTAGAATCCGCCAAGTGCAAATTTAAAGAACATTCTTCAAGATCGTTAAGACCAAGCACATCACATAAAGATTTCGGAATTGTATAAACACTAGCACCCAAGTCACACAAAGCAAAACACTCATAATTTTTAATCTTGACTTTGATAGTAGGTTCCCATTCATCATGCAATTTTCTAGGAATTGAAACTTGTAATTCCAATTTTTCTTCAAAAGCTTTAATCATAGCATCAACAATATGTTTAGTAAAAGCTTTATTTTGCTCATAAGCATGGGGTGAATTTATCATAGATTGCAACAAAGAAATACAATCAATCAAAGAGCAACTATAATAATTAAAGTCTTTGTAATCAAAAAGAGTGGGCACATCACTAGTTCAAGTTTTGACCTCTTCAAACCCACTTTCATCAATTTTCTCAACAAGATTTTCACCCTCCAAAATATTGGGATGCCTTCTAGCTAAAGTTGACTCTTCTCCATTCCCTTTTTCATCAATTTTAATTTTACAAAACAAGAATCAATATAAGAAACACCAATCATTTTAATATCTTCATCACTTTTACGAAAGAAATCACTAGAAAACACTTTTTTTCTAAAAATTCACTTTTAGCTCTAAGCATAGCGGTTCTTTTCTTACTTTTATCCATAGAAACATAAAGAGCTTTAATTGATTAATCAACCTTAGGCACAAAAATTTCCATCTTGAGATCTTCCACATCATGAGAAATTCTATCAACACTTCTAGACAAATCATCAATCTTATTCAACTTTTCTTCTATGGAAGTGTTGAAAAAAAATTGCGTGTTGATAAATTCTTTAATATTATTCTCAAGATCAGAGGTGTTCCTATTATTATTATTATAAGAAGGATTTCCATAGGAATTACTAGGAAAAGGTCTAGGATTAGAATTACCTCTATAAGCATTGTTATTGAAATTATTTCGAGAGATAAAATTCACATCTATGGCATCACTATTTTGCTCAATCAAAGTAGACAAAGGCATATCATTAAAATCAATAGGAGCACTTTTACTAGCAACCAATTTCATAAGAGCATCAACTTTTTCACTCAAAGAAGAAATTTCTTCAACCGAATTAACTTTTTTACTAGTAGGAGCTCTTTCGGTATGCCATTGTGAATAATTTTTCATAATATTATCAAGAAATTTGGTGGCTTCACGCAAAGTAATTTCCATAAAAGTACCACCCGCGGCTGAATCTAAAAGATTACGAGAAACAAAATTCAACCCCGCATAAAAAATTTGTATGATCATCCAAAGATTTAACCCATGAGTTGGGCTATACCTTAGCATCATTTTCATCCTTTCCCAAGATTGTGCAACATGCTGATGTTCAAGATGCTTGAAATTCATGATCTGGGTTCTAAGGCAAATAATTTTTGCAGCGAAAAATACTTAGTGATAAAAGTATCTTTGCACTTATTCCAAGAATCGATACTATTGCGAGGCAAAGAGGAAAACCAATTTTTGCAGAATCACGCAAAGAATACGGAAATAATTTCATCTTCACAACATCATTGTCCACATCCTTTTTCTTTTGCATATCTCATAATTCCACGAAGGTATTAAGATGGGACGCGTCATCCTCATTAGGAGTACCAAAAAATTGATCTTTCATAACAAGATTCAACAAAGCAGTATTAATATCACAAGACTCCGCACTAGTGGCGGGAGGAGCAATCGGAGTGCCGATAAAATCATTGTTGTTGGTATTTGAGAAATCACATAACTTGGTGTTCTCTTGAGTCATGATGACTACGCAACAAGATTGCACTCAAAAATAGATCCGGCAAGAAAACGGCGAACGAAAAGAGGGGCGAATAAAACGACAAATTTTTGTGAAGTGGGGGAGAGGAAAACGAGAGGCAAATGGAAAATAATGTAAATTGCGACGAGATGAGATTTGTGATTAGGAACCTGGTATATGTTGAAGATCCTCCTCGGCAACGGTGCCAGAAATTCCTTTTGATGCGGCTTGAAGCTACGTTGGTATTTCCCCAAAGAGGAAGGGATGATTCAGCACAACGACGGTAGGTATTTCCCTCAGATGTGAAACCAAGGTTATCGAACCATTAGGAGAACCAAGCAATACAACGTAAACAGCACCTGCACACAAATAACAACTTCTCGCAACCCGACGTGTAAAAGGGGTTGTCAATCCCTTTCGGGTAGCGGCACCCCAAGATGGGAAACGGACGTGAATAAAATTGTAGTAGATTGATAGATCGAACGCCAAATAAAATAAATAAGAATAAAACGCAGCAAGGTATTTTTGTATTTTTGGTTTAATAGATCTGAAAATAAAAGCAAAGGAAAATAGATCACAAAGGCAAATAATATGAGAAAGAGACGTGGGGGCCGCAGGTTTCACTAGTGGCTTCTCTCAAGAAAAATGGCAAATGGTGGGTGAACAAATTACTGTTGGGCAATTGATAGAACTTCAAATAATCATGACAGTATCCAGGCAATGATCATTACATAGGCATGACGTCCAAGATTAGTAGACCGACTCCTGCCTGCATCTACTACTATTACTCCACACATCGACTGCTATCCAGCATGCATCTAGTGTATTAAGTTCATGGAGAAACAGAGTAATGCAATAAGAACGATGACATGATGTAGACAAGATCTATCTATGTAGAGATAGACCCCATTGTTTTATCCTTAGTAGCAACGATACATACGTGTCGGTTCCCCTTCTGTCACTGGGATCAAGCACCGTAAGATCGGACCCACTACAAAGCACCTCTTCCCATTGCAAGATAAATAGATCAAGTTGGCCAAACAAAACCTAAATATCGGAGAAGAAATACGAGGCTATAAGCAATCATGCATAAAAGAGATCAAAGAAACTCAAATACTTTCATGGATATAAAAAGATAGATCTGATCATAAACTCAAAGTTCATCGATCCCAACAAACACACCACAAAAAGAGTTACATCATATGGATCTCCAAGAGACCATTGTATTGAGAATTCAGCGAGAGAGAGAGGAAGCCATCTAGCTACTAACTACGGACCCCGAAGGTCTACAAAGAACTACTCACGCATCATCGGAGAGGCACCAATGGAGGTGGTGAACCCTATCCGAGATGGTGTCTAGATTGGATCTGGTGGTTCTGGACTCTGCGGCCGCTGGAATTGATTTTCGTCGACTCGCCTAGGGTTTTTGTAATATTGGGGTATTTATAGAGCAAAGAGGCGGTTCGGGGGCACCCGAGGTGGGCACAACCCACCAGGGCGCGCCTAGGCCTCCTGGCGTGCCCTGGTGGGTTGTGCTCTCCTCGTAGCACCCCAGGCGCAGCCTTGGCCCATTAGGTGTCTTCTAGTCCAAAAAAAATCTCCGTAAAGTTTCGTTGCATTTGGACTCCGTTTGGTATCGATTTCCTACGATGTAAAAAAACATGCAGAGAACAACAACTAGCACTTGGCACTATGTCAATAGGTTAGTACCAAAAAATGATATAAAATGGCTATAAAATGATTATAAAACATCCAAGATTGATAATATAACAGCATGGAACAATCAAAAATTATAGATACGTTGGAGACGTATCAATGTCCACTAGTGGGACTTGGGCATCACCTTCACCTATGTTACCTTTTTCATTCCACTCAAGTGGTGTAGGTGAGGTGGTAAAGACCAAATGGTGGTCATCTTCATATTGATGGAACCATGTGGGGGGTGCATCATATTCCACCATGGCCATCGTCTTGTCCAAAGGAAGGACGAAGTCGTCAAGAATCGGCGCGCCATCCTATATGGGACCTAGCACCAAATGAGAAGACACAATAGAGGTAGAGGTTAAGTCATTAGAAATCATAGTGGCCTCATATGCCCTATCAACTACCTCACTCTCTCTATATGGTGGCTCACTCACTCCCTCAAAATAGGTGCACTCAAAGTCACATATGGTGGAGTCACTCATCTCACTCAAGTGGTGGGGGTTGTGGCTCTCCTCACATGGGAATTTGGGCAACTCATCATATATGGGGCTAGTGGTGAACTCGCTCTCACTCTCAATATGGTGGCTCAAGTCACTCAAGTCATCATACGTCAACATGGTCGAAGGGAAAATCCCATGCTCAACCATCTCATCGCCGTCGCCGTGGATGAAGGCCGAAGATGGCACATCATCGCTCTCCTCCATGACCAAAGGGAAAATCCCATGCTCGATTATCTCGTCACCGTCGGCGTGGATGAAGGCCGAAGATGGCACATCATCACTCTCGCCTCCAAAGATGGAAGCATCATCCTTGCTCGCCACCTTGTCGCTCGCCTCCAAAGCATGTTCCTTGATTGACTCCGAAGTTTTAGTCATCAAATGGTGGTAGCAAAAAAACCGTGAACTCAAAATCTCAGACGGCAAATGTCAAATGGTGGTAGCGGAATGCAGTGGTTGTTTCGGAAGCTCAAAGGGATTGCGGAAATGCAGTGGTTCTTTCTCCTCCTCCTCCTCCTCCTCCTCCTCCTCCTCCTCCTCCTCTTCTTCTTCTTCTTCTTCTTCTTCTTCTTTCTCCTCCTCCTCCTCCTCCTCCTCCTCTTCTTCTTCTTCTTCTTCTTCTTCTTCTTCTTCTTCTTCTTCTTCTTCTTCTTCTTCTTCTTCTTCTTCTTCTTTCTCCTCCTCCTCCTCCTCCTCCTCCTCCTCCTCCTCTTCTTCTTCTTCTTCTTCTTCTTCTTCTTCTTCTTCTTCTTCTTCTTCTTCTTCTTCTTCTTCTTCTTCTTCTTCTTCTTCTTCTTCTTCTTTCTCCTCCTCCTCCTCCTCCTCCTCCTCCTCCTCTTCCTCTTCTTCTTCTTCTTCTTCTTCTTCTTCTTCTTCCCCCTTCTACTTAACCTAAACCTAAACTAAAAACCTAAACTAATTAAAACTAAACTATTTAAACTAATTAAACCTAAACTAATTAAACTAAATAACCTAAACTGAAAAAACATAAACTAAAAACCTTATCTAAACAGAAAAAAACAAAAAAAACAGAAAAAAAAATGGGAGGGGCTCACTGTGGGGGGCGGCGACGGGTCGGGGACGGGCCGACGACGGGGGGCCGGGGCGGGGCAGTGGAGGAGGCGGGGCGGCGGGGGCCCGGCCGGCAGGGGGCCGGGGCGGGGCGGTGGAGGAGGCGGGGCGGCGGGGGCCCAGGCGGCGGGGGGCCGGGGCGGCGGGGGGGGCGGGCGGCGGAGGGCCGGGCGGGGCGGTGGAGGAGGCGGCGGGGGGCGGCGGGGGCCGGGGCGGCGGGGGGCCGGGGCGGCTGTGGGCCGGGGCGGCTATGGGCCGGGGCGGCGGTGGGGCGCGGGGCGGCGGGGGGACGGGGCGGTGGGGCGACGGGGCGGTGGGGCGGCGGGGCGACAGGGCGATGGGGGCGACGGGGCGGCGGGCGGCGGCGGCGGGGTGGGAGGAGAAGGGCGAGGACGAAGTGAGTAACGGGCGGGGGGTATCGGCCGTTAGTCAAGTGCCCTCTTTGCCGTCAGCTAGCCTTTGCCGTCCGCCTTTTTGCCTCTTTGCCGTCTGCTAGCGGACGGCAAAGAGGTGGGCCGTTAAGATTTTTTCAAACGAGCGGGGGGTGGGGGCCACCACACTCTTTGCCGTCTGCCAGCGGACGGCAAAGATTCTTTGCCGTCTGCTGGCAGACGGCAAAGAGCTGGCTGATGGCAAAGAGCTTCTTTGCCGTCAGCCTTTTCTTTGCCGTCTGCTTATGTGTAGCTGATGGCAAAGAGCTTCTTTGCCGTCAGCTAGCAGACGGCAAAGAGCTGGCAGATGGCAAATTAGCTGATTCCAGTAGTGAATGATGGGTTTTGGAGTATGCAATGCGGAAGTGGAGGTCATGTTGGTGGACTATACACGGTGTCGGAGTTGAAGTCACCGTCCCTAAGTAGTCGAAACACCTTAGGAGACCCAAACCACAACTCGGACAGGCTCAAACAAAATTGGGTTAAGTTGAGGTGACAAAAGTGTATGGTGGGCAAGGTTATGCGGTAATTATGGTGGAGGTTGATGAAGAAGTGACCGTCCCTAAGTAGCTTAAACACCTTAGGAGACTCAAACCACTAATCAAGCAACACCAAATGCAAAGGGGATCAAAATGGCTTAGGTTGCGGAAGGCTATGGTGGTATTGCGAATGATATGGTGGAAGGCCTAGGAAAAAATGCCGAAGTTCCAAAACATTTATGGAGTCAAAATGTGCTAAAACTAATGTGAGGACCTCGGGCGCGTCAATAGCTTCAAAACGAGCCAAAGAACACTCAATCGGAGTTCGGAGCAAAAAGTTGTGATGAAAATGGTGAAGAAGGCTGATGCTGAATTTCTGTGTAAAGTTTCTGGTTAGGCTGGAAGTTCTGGGCCTAGGGCCAGAAGTTCTGGGCTCCGGAAGTTCCATGGGGTGGCCGGAAGTTTCGGGGGTCGCAAAAAAAGTGCGGGGAGTCTGGGGGATTTTGGGGTAAACTCTCTGGTTAGCCCGGAAGTTCCGGGGCTAGGACGGAAGTTCCGGGAGTGTCCGGAAGTTTCGGGGGTCATGGAATTTCTTTCGGGACGAACCCTAGATTCTAGATCTGAGAACGGGGGCGAAAAAACACAATTTTCCGAGGCAAAATTGAGAAGATTTGATGGATGGAAATGAAGGAAATATGCCCTAGAGGCAATAATAAAGTTGTTATTTATATTTCCTTATATCATGATAAATGTTTATTATTCATGGTAGAATTGTATTAACCGGAAACTTAGTACATGTGTGAATACATAGACAAAACAGAGTGTCCCTAGTATGCCTCTACTTGACTAGCTCGTTAATCAAAGATGGTTATGTTTTCTGACCATAGACATGTGTTGTCATTTGATGAACGGGATCAAATCATTAGAGAATGATGTGATGGACAAGACCCATCCGTTAGCTTAGCACTATGATCGTTTAGTTTATTGCTATTGGTTTCTTCATGACTTATACATGTTCCTATGACTATGAGATTATGCAACTCCCGAATACCGGAGGAACACTTAGTGTGCTATCAAACGTCACAATGTAACTGGGTGATTATAAAGATGCTCTACGGGTGTCTCCGATGGTGTTTGTTGAGTTGGCATAGATCGAGATTAGGATTTGTCACTCCGATTGTCGGAGAGGTATCTCTGGGCCCTCTCTATAATGCACATCACTATAAGCCTTGCAAGCAATGTGACTAATGAGTTAGTTGCGGGATGATGCATTACGGAATGAGTAAAGAGACTTGCCGGTAATGAGATTGAACTAGGTATGATGATCGAATCTCGGGCAAGTAACATACCGATGACAAAGGGAACAACGTATGTCGTGAGGTTTGACCGATAAAGATCTTCGTAGAATATGTAGGAGCCAATATGAGCATCTAGGTTCCTCTATTGGTTATTGACCGGAGACGTGTCTCGGTCATGTCTACATAGTTCTCGGACCCGTAGGGTCCGCATGCTTAACGTTCGATGATGATTCGTATTATGAGTTTATGTGATTTGATGTACCGAAGATTGTTTGGAGTCCCGGATGAGATCACAGACATGACGAGGAGTCTCGAAATGGTCGAGACATAAAGATTCATATATTACAAGGCTACATTCGGACACCGGAATGGTTCGGGTCGTTTCGGATAAGTTTCGGAGTACCGGGGGTTACCGGAATCCCCCCGGGAAGTTATTGGGCCTCATGTTCCTTGCAGTGGAAGAGAGGAGGCAGGCCAAGGTGTGGCGCACGCCCCCTAGCCCATACCGAATTGGACTAGGGCTAGGGGGGCCGCCCCCCTTTCCTTCTCTCCTCCCTCTCCTTCCCCCCTTCTCCTTGTGGAAGTAGGAAAGGGGGGAGCGAATCCTACTTAGAGTAGGACCCCCCCCCCTTGGGCGCGCCTCCTCCTGGCCGGCCTCCTCCTCCCTCCCTCCTTTATATACGTGGGGAGGAGGGCACCCAAAGGCACAACAGACAATTTCTTAGCCGTGTGCGGTGCCCCCCTCCATAGTTTTACACCTCGGTCATATCGTTGTAGTGCTTAGGCGAAGCCCTGCGCCGGTAACTTCATCATCACCGTCACCATGCCGTCGTGCTGACGGAACTCTCCCTCAGCCTCAGCTGGATCAAGAGTTCGAGGGACGTCACCGAGCTGAACGTGTGCAGATCACAGAGGTGACGTGCGTTCGTTACTTGATCGGTTGGATCGCGAAGACGTTCGACTACCTCAACCGCGTTACTAAATGCTTCCGCTTTCGGTCTACGAGGGTACGTGGACACACTCTCCCCGCTCATTTCTATGCTTCTCCTAGATAGATCTTGTTGGAGATCGTTGCAGAAATTTAAAAAAATTCTACGCATCACCAAGAACAATCTATGGAGTCTTCTAGCAACGAGAGGGAAAAGAGTGCATCTACATACCCTTGTAGATCGCGAGCGAAGCGTTCAAGTGAACGGGGTTGATGGAGTCGTACTCGTCGTGATCCAAATCACCGATGACCGAGCGCCGAACGGACGGCACCTCCGCGTTCAACACACGTACGGTTGGGGAAGACGTCTCCTCCTTCTTGATCCAGCAAGGGGAGGGAGAGGTTGATGGAGATCCAGCAGCACGACGGCGTGGTGGTGGAAGCAGCGGGGATCTCGGCAGGGCTTCGCCAAGCTCAGCGAGAGGGAGAGGTGTCACGGGAGGGAGAGGGAGGCGCCAGGGGCTTGGGGTGCTGCTCCCATGCGCCTCCCCACTATATATAGGGGTGGAGGGGGCTGGTTTCTTGCCCTCCAAGTCCATTCGGGCGTTGGCAAAGGTGGGGGAAAGAAATCCCATCATTTCCCTTCCCCACCGATTGTTATCCCCCTTTTTTAGGGATCTTGATCTTATCCCTTCGGGATATGATCTTATTCCTTCTAAGGTGGGATCTTGGTGCGCCTTGACCAGGGGTGTGGGACCTTTCCCCCACTACCCACGTTCATGTGGGTCCCCCCATGCAGGTGGGCCCCACTTTGGAACCTTCTAGAACCTTCCCAGTACAATACCGAAAAATCCCGAACATTTTCCGGTGGCCAAAATAGGACTTCCCATATATAAATCTTTACCTCTAGACCATTCCGGAACTCCTCGTGACATCCGGGATCTCATCCGGGACTCCGAACAACTTTCGGTTAACTGCATACTAATATCTCTACAACTCTAGCGTCACCGAACCTTAAGTGTGTAGACCCTACGGGTTCGGGAGACATGCAGACATGACCGAGACGACTCTCCGGTCAATAACCAACAGCGGGATCTGGATACCCATGTTGGCTCCCACATGTTCCACGATGATCTCATCGGATGAACCACGATGTCGAGGATTCAATCAATCCCGTATACAATTCCCTTTGTCAATCGGTACGTTACTTGCCCGAGATTCGATCGTCGGTATCCCAATACCTTGTTCAATCTCGTTACCGGCAAGTCACTTTACTCGTATTGTAATGCATGATCCCGTGACCAAACACTTGGTCACATTGAGCTCATTATGATGATGCATTACCGAGTGGGCCCAGAGATACCTCTCCGTCATACGGAGTGACAAATCCCAGTCTCGATTCGTGCCAACCCAACAGACACTTTCGGATATACCCGTAGTGCACCTTTATAGCCACCCAGTTACGTTGTGACGTTTGGCACACCCAAAGCACTCCTATGGTATCCGGGAGTTGCACAATCTCATGGTCTAAGGAAATGATACTTGACATTTGGAAAAGCTCTAGCAAACGAACTACACGATCTTGTGCTATGCTTAGGATTGGGTCTTGTCCATCACATCATTCTCCTAATGATGTGATCCCGTTATCAATGACATCCAATGTCCATAGTTAGGAAACCATGACTATCTGTTGATCAACGAGCTAGTCAACTAGAGGCTCACGAGGGACATGTTGTGGTCTATGTATTCACACATGTATTACGATTTCCGGATAACACAATTATAGCATGAACAATAGACAATTATCATGAACAAGGAAATATAATAATAACCATTTTATTATTGCCTCTAGGGCATATTTCCAACAGTCTCCCACTTGCACTAGAGTCAATAATCTAGTTACATTGTGATGAATCGAACACCCATAGAGTTCTGGTGTTGATCATGTTTTGCTCTAGGGAGAGGTTTAGTCAATGGATCTGCTACATTCAGGTCTGTATGTACTTTACAAATATCTATGTCTCCATTTTGAACACTTTCACGAATGGAGTTGAAGCGACGCTTGATATGCCTGGTCTTCCTGTGAAACCTGGGCTCCTTGGCAAGGGCAATAGCTCCAGTGTTGTCACAGAAGAGAGTCATCGGGCCCGACGCATTGGGAATAACTCCTAGGTCGGTAATGAACTCCTTCACCCAGATTGCTTCTTGTGCTGCCTCTGAGGCCGCCATGTATTCCGCTTCACATGTAGATCCCGCCACAACGCTTTGCTTGCAACTGCACCAGCTTACTGCCCCACCATTCAAAATATACACGTATCCGGTTTGTGACTTAGAGTCATCCAGATCTATGTCGAAACTAGCATCGACGTAACCCTTTACGACGAGCTCTTCGTCACCTCCATAAACGAGAAACATATCCTTAGTCCTCTTCAGGTACTTCAGGATATTCTTGACCGCTGTCCAGTGTTCCATGCCGGGATTACTTTGGTACCTTCCTACCAAACTTACGGCAAGGTTTACATCAGGTCTGGTACACAGCATGGCATACATAATAGACCCTATGGCCGAGGCATAGGGGACGACACTCATCTTTTCTCTATCTTCTGCCGTGGTCGGGCATTGAGCCATGCTCAATTGCACACCTTGCAATACAGGCAAGAACCCCTTCTTGGACTGATCCATATTGAACTTCTTCAATATCTTGTCAAGGTACGTACTTTGTGAAAGACCAATGAGGCGTCTTGATCTATCTCTATAGATCTTGATGCCTAATATATAAGCAGCTTCTCCAAGGTCCTTCATTGAAAAACACTTGTTCAAGTAGGCCTTTATGCTTCCCAAGAATTCTATATCATTTCCCATCAACAGTATGTCATCCACATATAATATGAGAAATGCTACAGAGCTCCCACTCACTTTCTTGTAAACACAGGCTTCTCCATAAGTCTGTGTAAACCCAAACGCTTTGATCATCTCATCAAATCGAATGTTCCAACTCCGAGATGCTTGCACCAGCCCATAGATGGAGCGCTGGAGCTTGCATACCTTGTTAGCATTCTTAGGATCGACAAAACCTTCCGGCTGCATCATATACAATTCTTCCTTAAGAAAGCCGTTAAGGAATGCCGTTTTGACGTCCATTTGCCATATCTCATAATCATAGTATGCGGCAATTGCTAACATGATTCGGACGGACTTCAGCTTCGCTACGGGTGAGAAAGTCTCATCGTAGTCAACCCCTTGAACTTGTCGATAACCCTTAGCGACAAGTCGAGCTTTATAGATGGTAACATTACCATCCGCGTCTGTCTTCTTCTTAAAGATCCATTTGTTTTCTATCGCTCGCCGATCATCGGGCAAGTCTGTCAAAGTCCACACTTTGTTTTCATACATGGATCCTATCTCGGATTGCATGGCTTCAAGCCATTTGTCGGAATCTGGGCCCGCCATTGCTTCTTCATAGTTCGAAGGTTCACCATTGTCTAACAACATGATTTCCAAGACAGGGTTGCCGTACCACTCTGGCGCGGAACGTGTCCTTGTGGACCTACGAAGTTCAGTAGGAGCTTGATCCGGAGTACCTTGATCATCATCATCATTAACTTCCTCTCTAGTCGGTGCAGGCACCATAGGAACATCTTCCTGAGCTGCGCTACTTTCCGGTTAAAGAGGTAGTACTTCATCAAGTTCCACTTTCCTCCCACTTACTTCTTTCGAGAGAAACTCTTTCTCCAGAAAGGACCCGTTCTTGGCAACAAAGATCTTGCCTTCGGATCTGAGGTAGAAGGTATACCCAATGGTTTCCTTAGGGTATCCTATGAAGACGCATTTTTCCGACTTGGGTTCGAGCTTTTCAGGTTGAAGTTTCTTGACATAAGCATCGCATCCCCAAACTTTTAAAAACGACAGCTTAGGTTTCTTCCCAAACCATAATTCATACGGTGTCATCTCAACGGATTTCGACGGAGCCCTATTTAAAGTGAATGCGGCCCCAAAATGAGAGCGATAGATCGGTAAGAGACATCATAGATCGCACCATATCCAATAGAGTGCGATTACAATGTTCGGACACACCATTTAGCTGAGGTGTTCCAAGCGGCGTGAGTTGTGAAACTATTCCACATTTCCTTAAGTGTGTGCCAAATTCGTGACTCAAATATTCCCCTCCATGATCTGATCATAAGAACTTTATTTTTCTGTCACGTTGATTCTCAACCTCACTCTGAAATTCCTTGAACTTTTCAAAGGTCTCAGACTTGTGTTTCATTAGGTAGACATACCCATATCTACTCAAGTCATCAGTGAGAGTGAGAACATAACGATAGCCACCGCGAGCCTCAACACTCATTGGACCGCACACATCAGTATGTATGATTTGCAATAAGTTGGTTGCTCGCTCCATTGTTCTGGAGAACGGAGTCTTGGTCATCTTACCCATGACGCATGGTTCGCACGTGTCAAATAATTCGTAATCAAGAGACACCAAAAGTCCATCTGCATGGAGCTTCTTCATGCGTTTGACACCAATGTGACCAAGACGGCAGTGCCACAAGTATGTGGGACTATCATTATCAACCTTACATCTTTTGGTATTCACACTATGAATATGTGTAACACTACGTTCGAGATTCATTAAGAATAAACCATTAACCAGCGGGGCATGACCATAAAACATATCTCTCATATAAATAGAACAACCATTATTCTCGGATTTAAATGAGTAGCCATCTCGAATTAAACGAGATCCTGATACAATGTTCATGCTCAAAGCTGGCACTAAATAACAATTATTGAGGTTTAAAACTAATCCCGTAGGTAAATGTAGAGGTAGCGTGCCGACGGCGATCACATCGACCTTGGAACCATTCCCGACGCGCATCGTCACCTCGTCCTTTGCCAGTCTCCGTTTATTCCGCAGCTCCTGCTTTGAGTTACAAATATGAGCAACCGCACCGGTATCAAATACCCAGGAGCTACTACGAGTACTGGTAAGGTACACATCAATAACATGTATATCACATATACCTTTGGTGTTGCCGGCCTTCTTGTCCGCTAAGTACTTGGGGCAGTTCCGCTTCCAGTGACCACTTCCCTTGCAATAAAAGCACTCAGTCTCAGGCTTGGGTCCATTCTTTGGCTTCTTCCCGGCAACTGGCTTACCGGGCGCGGCAACTCCCTTGCCGTCCTTCTTGAAGTTCTTCTTACCCTTGCCTTTCTTGAACTTAGTGGTTTTATTCACCATCAACACTTGATGTTCCTTTTTGATCTCCACCTCCGCTGATTTCAGCATTGAATATACCTCAGGAATGGTCTTTTCCATCCCCTGCATATTGAAGTTCATCACAAAGCTCTTGTAGCTCGGTGGAAGCGACTGAAGGATTCTGTCAATGACCGCGTCATCCGGGAGATTAACTCCCAGCTGAGTCAAGCGGTTGTGTAACCCAGACATTTTGAGTATGTGCTCACTGACAGAACTATTTTCCTCCATCTTACAACTGAAGAACTTGTCGGAGACTTCATATCTCTCGACCCGGGCATGAGCTTGGAAAACCATTTTCAGCTCTTCGAACATCTCATATGCTCCGTGTTGCTCAAAACGCTTTTGGAGCCCCGGTTCTAAGCTGTAAAGCATGCCACACTAAACGAGGGAGTAATCATCAGCACACTGATGCCAAGCGTTCATAACGTCTTGGTTCTCTGGGATGGGTGCGTCACCTAGCGGTGCTTCTAGGACATAATCTTTCTTGGCAGCTATGAGGATGATCCTCAGGTTCTGGACCGAGTCCGTATAGTTGCTGCCATCATCTTTCAGTTTGGTTTTCTCTAGGAACGCGTTGAAGTTGAGGGCAACATTAGCGTGGGCCATTTGATCTACAAGACATATTGTAAAGATTTTAGACTAAGTTCATGATAATTAAGTTCATCTAATCAAATTATTCAATGAACTCCCACTCAGATAGACATCCCTCTAGTCATCTAAGTGAAACATGATCCGAGTCAACTAGGCCGTGTCCGATCATCACGTGAGACGGACTAGTCAACATCGGTGAACATCTTCATGTTGATTGTATCTTCTATACGACTCATGTTCGACCTTTCGGTCTCTTGTGTTCCGAGGCCATGTCTGTACATGCTAGGCTCGTCAAGTCAACCCAAGTGTTTTGCATGTGTAAATCTGTCTTACACCCGTTGTATGTGAACGTTAGAATCTATCACACCCGATCATCACGTGGTGCTTCGAAACAACGGACTTTCGCAACGGCGCACAGTTAGCGGGAACACTTTCTTGAAATTATTATAAGGGATCATCTTACTTACTACCGTCGTACTAAGCAAATAAGAAGTAAAATATGATAAACATCACATGCAATCAAATAGTGACATGATATGGCCAGTATCATATTGCTCCTTTGATCTCCATCTTCGGGGTGCCATGATCATCTTCGTCACCGGCATGACACCATGATCTCCATCATCGTGTCTTCATGAAGTTGTCACGCCAACGATTACTTCTACTTCTATGGCTAACGTGTTTAGCAATAAAGTAAAGTAATTTACATGGCGTTATTCAATGACACGCAGGTCATACAAAAATAAAGACAACTCCTATGGCTCCTGCCGGTTGTCATACTCATCGACATGCAAGTTGTGATTCCTATTACAAGAACATGATCAATCTCATACATCACATATATTTCATTCATCACATCCTTTTGGCCATATCACATCACAAGGCATATGCTGCAAAAACAAGTTAGACGTCCTCTAATTGTTGTTGCATGTTTTTACGTGGCTTCTATAGGTTTCTAGCAAGAACGTTTCTTACCTACGTAAAACCACAACGTGATATGCCAACTTCTATTTACCCTTCATAAGGACCCTTTTCATCGAATCCGATCCGACTAAAGTGGGAGAGACAGACACCCGCTAGCCACCTTATGCAACTAGTGCATGTCAGTCGGTGGAACCTGTCTCACGTAAGCGTACGTGTAAGGTCGGTCCGGGCCGCTTCATTCCACGATGCCGCCGAAACAAGATAAGACTAGTAGTGGCAAGAAAATTGACAACATCTACACCCACAACAAGTTTGTGTTCTACTCGTGCATAGAAACTACGCATAGACCTAGCTCATGACGCCACTGTTGGAGATCGTTGCAGAAATAAAAAAAAATCTACGCATCACCAAGAACAATCTATGGAGTCTTCTAGCAACGAGAGGGAAAAGAGTGCATCTACATACCCTTGTAGATCACGATCGAAAGCGTTCAAGTGAACGGGGTTGATGGAGTCGTACTCGTCGTGATCCAAATCACCGATGACCGAGCGCCGAACGGACGGCACCTCCGCGTTCAACACACGTACGGTTGGGGAAGACGTCTCCTCCTTCTTGATCCAGCAAGGGGAGGGAGAGGTTGATGGAGATCCAGCAGCACGACGGCGTGGTGGTGGAAGCAGCGGGGATCTCGGCAGGGCTTCGCCAAGCTCAGCGAGAGGGAGAGGTGTCACGGGAGGGAGAGGGAGGCGCCAGGGGCTTGGGGTGCTGCTCCCATGCGCCTCCCCACTATATATAGGGGTGGAGGGGGCTGGTTTCTTGCCCTCCAAGTCCATTGGGGCATTGGCAAAGGTGGGGGAAAGAAATCCCATCATTTCCCTTCCCCACCGATTGTTATCCCCCTTTTTTAGGGATCTTGATCTTATCCCTTCGGGATATGATCTTATTCCTTCTAAGGTGGGATCTTGGTGCGCCTTGACCAGGGGTGTGGGGCCTTGCCCCCACTACCCACGTTCATGTGGGTCCCCCCATGCAGGTGGGCCCCACTTCGGAACCTTCTAGAACCTTCCCGGTACAATACCGAAAAATCCCGAACATTTTCCGGTGGCCAAAATAGGACATCCCATATATAAATCTTTACCTCCGGACCATTCCGGAACTCCTCGTGACGTCCGGGATCTCATCCGGGACTCCGAACAACTTTCGGTTAACCACATACTAATATCTCTACAACTCTAGCGTCACTGAACCTTAAGTGTGTAGACCCTACGGGTTCGGGAGACATGCAGACATGACCGAGACGACTCTCCGGTCAATAACCAACAGCGGGATCTGGATACCCATGTTGGCTCCCACATGTTCCACGATGATCTCATCGGATGAACCACGATGTGGAGGATTCAATCAATCCCGTATACAATTCCCTTTGTTAATCGGTACGTTACTTGCCCGAGATTCGATCGTCGGTATCCCAATACCTTGTTCAATCTCGTTACCGGCAAGTCACTTTACTCGTACCGTAATGCATGATCCCATGACCAAACACTTGGTCACGTTGAGCTCATTATGATGATGCATTACCGAGTGGGCCCAGAGATACCTCTCCGTCATACGGAGTGACAAATCCCAGTCTAGATTCGTGCCAACCCAACAGACACTTTCGGAGATACCCGCAGTGCACCTTTATAGCCACCCAGTTACGTTGTGACGTTTGGCACACCCAAAGCCCTCCTATGGTATCCGGGAGTTGCACAATCTCATGGTCTAAGGAAATGATACTTGACATTTGGAAAAGCTCTAGCAAACGAACTACGCGATCTTGTGCTATGCTTAGGATTGGGTCTTGTCCATCACATCATTCTCCTAATGATGTGATCCCGTTATCAATGACATCCAATGTCCATAGTCAGGAAACCATGACTATCTGTTGATCAACGAGCTAGTCAACTAGAGGCTCACTAGGGACATGTTGTGGTCTATGTATTCACACATGTATTACGATTTCCAGATAACACAATTATAGCATGAACAATAGACAATTATCATGAACAAGGAAATATAATAATAACCATTTTATTATTGCCTCTAGGGCATATTTCCAACAGATCTTGCGTGATCGTAGGAAAATTTTGAAATACTACGTTCCCCAACAGGAAATGGGGGAAAAGATGGGGAAGTCTAGATCCACTTGAAACATAAAAATCCATGGATCAAAATCAACAAAACATCATCAAACCAACAAATCAGAAATAAAAAAATTGGGGGCTATTTTTGGTGTGGATTTTTGAATTTTGGGACGAAGTCAAGCAAAATAAGGCTAGAAAGTGGGTGTAGGGGCTCCAAAAACGTGATCAACGTGGCTCATGATACCAAGATGATGTAGGGTGGATACCCTAAGGCCGATCTTTCATGAAATGGAGGGGATCCTACGAAGAACACGAAGAACACGAGGGGAAACACGAGGTAAATCACCAGGGGAAACAAGAGGAAACACTCAAATCAACAAGAACGATCACACATGTGCTAGATCCATTAACACAAAGAGATACACGATCCAAATCCATCAAAGGGGGATACAAGAGGTAACTAGTTCATCTCCGTGAGGAGGCCTTGAATCCGTGAGGGATCTTCCCGTGAGGGGTCTTGAATCCAAGCGTGGATCTTCTCCGTAGAGGCCGCGGTCTCTCGATCGAGAAGAACCACAAGGATGAGCAAAGCTCTATCTCTAAAATGAGCTAAACCTATGCTAACCCTAGAATGGAGGAGGGGGATGAGTATATGTAGTAGTAGCCACGAAGAGGTAAGTGAGAGGCAAAAGGGTACATGGGCTTCGGCCCGAGTGTCTGCGTGCAGGCAAGGTTGGAAGTTTCTGGAACGGCCGGAAGGTCCGGGCTCCGGAGGTTCCGGGCGAATGTCCGGGCGGGGTCCGGGCTATCCA
Organism: Triticum aestivum; assembly: GCF_018294505.1. Lineage (NCBI taxonomy): Eukaryota > Viridiplantae > Streptophyta > Magnoliopsida > Poales > Poaceae > Triticum > Triticum aestivum. Next base: position 242,831,098 of record NC_057808.1, on the reverse strand, counting down.
TAGATTTTGCACGCTCTTGGACAGCTTCAGTGCAGCAGGGCCAGAAGTTCCGGAATGGCCGGATGTTTCGGTGTCGGAAGTTTCGGGCAGGAGGCCGTAAGTTCAGGGCTTTCCAGAAGCTTGTCCCTGCTTCTTCTTCCTTCTCTTCCACGCTTCCCTCGCGGATGGCGTAGTTGTTCCTTCGCGCTTTCACTCCTCCTCGACATTTATGAAACTCCGACAATACCTATGCATGCACGATGGAGGGTCAAGTAGTATACCATCCTCAAAGGGGTCAAGTGAGCACGTGTAAAGGAGAAGATTCACCTTTATGTATGTGAAGTAGATGTCGCACGTGTCACTTACCGAATGAACTCTTGACATGGTGATGTCCGTAAGATGCTCCGCATCAGGTATGCTTTGATGGATTTGGTAGTGTTGTCTTCAACTAGATCATCCATGTGTGCATGTGTTACTGCTAGTTTGATCTGTCCATGTTGTACTGCTAGTTCCTACTATCCATGTGTAGTATATTGTGGTGTTGATGACGCTTACGTTTGTAGAACATGACCACACAAGAGTTTAGTCAGGCCATCATGTTGTCCGAGAGCCAGTTCCCTCCATCGTACGTCGAGGACTCCCAGCCTCCTATGGACCAGATGCCTCCTGATTCAGAGGTTTTCGAGGTGCCGCCTATGGTTCCCCCATTTGTGCTGGCTGATCCCAATGTTGTTGCTCATGTTGCTGCTCAAAAAGCAGCCGCAAAGGAGAAGAAGGATGGCAGGGGGGACAACATGAAATGACAGTCATTCCTCTCCACTTTTCTGCTTAACTTGATGTGTGAGATCATAGCTAGTGGGGTGAGGACTGACAAGGGCTTCAAGGAGGTGCACTTGAACCTTCTTGCAAAGAAGGTGTTCGACTTCTGTGGCCAGGAGGTCACCTCGACCCAGGTGTACAACCACCTAAGGAAGTGGAGCGCGAGGTGGATCACCGCGTCCAAGCTCAGAAACCTCAGCGGTGCTTCATGGGATGAGGACACCTGCTCGATCCTTCTGGAGGCAGAGCACTACCAAGGCCACATCGCGGTTAGCTCAGAAACCATGCCATTCTAACAAACAAGCAGTTTAAGTCTATGAACCATTGACATACTAACTAACCTCTCTACCCTGTTTCTTCTTAGGCTCGCCCCAAGGACGCAGGGTTCCTCAACACCCCTATCCAGAACTACCACCAAATGCAGCAGATCTTCTCCTTTGGGCTCGCAATCGGCAAGCATGCCATGGGCTCTGGTCAGCCGCTGGGCTCACCGATGCCCGAGTATCCAGACACCCAGGAGTCAGACACCATCAACGTTGATGCTCTTGAGAAGGATGGTGAGCACGTTCCTGTGCTTGATAGGAAGAGGAAGCGGGCATGCTTCATGGAGGAGGAGCTGAGCGTCTTCAGTAGCATGGCTGAGGCAGTGAAGGAGGTGGCCACCACCATCAGGAAGAGCAAGAGTGTGGACGTCCACCCTGAGCTCTACGGCGCCGTCATGGAGCAGATAGGCTTCAGCCCAGAGGCTTTCATGGTGGCTCTCAACCACCTGCTGGACAAAAAAGCCCAAGGTGTTGGGTTTGTTGCCATGGGAGCCGCCCGCAGGGTGCTCTGGCTGGGCAAACACTACTAGTAGTGCTACTTCTTCTGGTGGCGACGGTGTGCATGATCCTCGACGACGATGGCGACAAGGATGACAATGACGATGATGACATATATTTTGTGTAGTTAGGGCTTGAAAACAATCTTATGGTCTGTATATTTTGGTGAGGCGGTATATATTAACCCCTCACGGTGATCCTCGCGGTGATCATGAACTTGCGGTGGTAGGATTACACCCTCTTTTGGATGTGGTGGTACGATGACACCAAAGTAGTGGTAGGTTGAACTTGCTATGATCATGCATGCTTACTAATGCTCTTCTACTCCATTGATTGCTCCTAGAGCTCTTCATTGCTTGTTGTTTGTGTGTTCCAATGCTTTTTGCTCGAACTTATTGCTCGTTTGCATTGTCAGGGCAAGTGGTGTGGTGTTCGAAGGTAGGGTTCCAGAGGTTTACAGTTCACGGGAAGCTTGCAACAAACAAGTTTCAGGGTACGACCACAGCAACCATAGAGACAAGGCAGGCGGCAGAAGATGCTTACTCCGAGTATGTGCGAGAGCATTCATGCAACAAGGTTGAGGTTGGCAAGGTGGATCGTCCATTAGGGCTGAAAAACTTCATCATCTTCGTCTAGTTCATCATCATAGTAGTGATGTGGCGTTGGTGTGGTCGGTGTGATCGTGTGTAAGGTGTAGTAGTATTGGTAAGCTCACCAAGTAGGGTACAAGGTGAGCACAACTCTATGCTCGTATGTAACCAAACAACGTGCACTCGTGTGAGCACATACAACGCGAGCAACCAAACGCGGTGTATAGAGGCGTCGCTACGATGCAGGGAGAGGACATGCAGGCAACCAATCAACATCTAGATGTTGGTTTTTGCCTGTATATGCTCAACCAGGCCCAACTGGGACAAGTATGCAAATGGGCAAAAAACCATGTGAGCAACCAAACACGCCCTATATCTCACCCGACCCGCGAGCGGTGGGGGCGAAACCCTACCCCCTCCCTCCACAGCCACCGCCTCGACACAAGGGGAGCCAAAGAATATTTGTAAGTATTAGCAGTTGAGTTGTCAATTCAACCACACCTGGAGATTAATTATCTGTAGCAAAGTGATCAGTAGCACAGTAGTATGATAGTTTTGATAGTAGTAGCAATAGCAATAGTAACAGTGACAGTGATAGCAATAATTTTGTAGCAAGTGCAACAATAACAGCAGAAGTAGTAACTTAGCAAGATCAATATAAGAGAAATTCATAGGCATTGGATCGATGATTTGTTGGATGATATTCATCATGTGACAATTATAACCTAGGGCGATGCAACACTAGCTCGAGTTCATAAATATAATGTAGGCATGTATTACGTAAATAGCCATACGTGCTTATGGAAAGAACTTGCATGCCATCTTTTGTCCTACCCTCCCGTGGCAGTGGGGTCCTATTGGAAACTAAGGGATATTAAGGCCTCCTTTTAATAGAGAATCGGAACGAAGCATTAACACACGGTGAATACATGAACTCCTCAAACTACGGTCATCACCGGGAGTGGTCCCGACTACTGTCACTCCGGGGTTGTCGGATCATAATACGTAGTAGGTGACTATAACTTGCAAGATCGGATCTAGAACATAGATATAATGGTGATAACCTAAATGGTTCAGATCTGAAATCATGGCACCCGGGCCCAAAGTGACAAGCATTAAGCATAGCAAAGTCATAGCAAGATCAATCTCAGAACATAGTGGATACTAGGGATCAAGCCCTAACAAAACTAACTCGATTACATGATGAATCTCATCTAACTCCTCACCGACCAGCGAGCCTATGAAGGAATTATTCACTCCCGGTGGAGAGCCTCATGGAATTGGCGATGGAGGAGGGTTGGTGATGACGAAGATCGAAGATACCCCTCTCCTGAGCCCCAAACGGACTCCAGATATGGCCTCCCGATGAAGAACAGGAGGTGACGGCGGCTCCGTCTCGTGAAACACGATAATTCTTCCTCTCTTATTTTTTCTGGAAAAATAGGATTTTATAGCGTCGGTTTCATGGTCTGCGGGGCCACTAGGTGGGGACAACCCACCTGGGCGCACCTGGAGGGGGGCGCACCCTGGTGCGTTGTGCCCACCCAGGTGCCCCACTCAGGTGGTTCTTGGCTCCAGAAATTCTCTTTTATTATATAAAAATCCTCGCAAAGTTTTGTTCCGTTCCGGGAACTTTTATTTCTGCATAAAAAACAACACCATGGTAGTTCTGCTGAAAACATCATCAGTCCGGGTTAGTTTCATTCAAATCATGCAAATTAGAGTCCAAAACAAGAGGAAAAGCGTTAGGAAAAGTAGATACGTTGGAGACATATCAACTACCCCAAGCTTAAACCTTTGCTTGTCCTCAAGCAATTCAGTTGATAAACCGAATGTGAAAAAGAAAAACTTTTACGAACTCTTTTGCTCTTGTTTGCATAAGTAAACTTAAACATCACCCAGGTTTATTTCAGCCAATATTATGACTAACCATGCCGACAATAACTCTTCAAAATTATATTAACTCATATCAATGACATAATCAGCTAGTGAGCAATAATAAGATATCTCAAACAGCAACACGATATCAAAACAACCATGATATAATATGACAATAGTGGTATCTCGCTAGCCCTTTCTGAGACCGCAAAACATAAATGCAGAGCACCTCCAAAGTTCAAGCAGCGACTAAACATTGTAATTCATGGTAGAAAAGATCCAGTCATGATGCACCCAACATTAGCTACACACAATGGATAAGCATGACAGTAGTGCTCTCAGGTTCTGGCGCTTATTTTAGAAGGTGATGACACAACATAAAAGGAAATGTGATAATCGGTTTTATACCCTTAGTTGTGCCCCCCTCGTCAGGATTGCCCTTAGTTTCGGAAAACACGTGGTCTTGCCCAACCAACTTTGGCGTCTTGTGCTTTTGCCCTTTGACCGTCACTTTGAAAAAATCATAACTAATTCATACTAAATCAGAAAAATGCAAATAAGATACCAAAATGTTTGAAAAAACATTACCTGTATGTCAATGTCACCCGCATTCATGAAAAAAGTGTTGGTTAGTGCCCATCCGAGTTTTAGCACTTATCATACCACCATGAACAATAAAATCTAAAAAAATAAAAAAATTCAAAAAGTAGTTGGTGGCAAAGAATGACAAATGTTTTAAGTGCTTGCCAAATTTCATCAGGGAATGACATTCATGGAAGTCGTGGCAAAAAAAATAATGAACACCCAGAAATAGATTGCTTTTTTTGCCACGACTTCCATGAATGTCATTCACGAATGAAACTTGGCAAGCACTTAAAACATTTGCCATTCTTTGCCACCAACTTGTTCTTTAATTTTTTGATTTTTTTAGATTTTACTCTTCATGGTGGTATGATAAGTGCTAAAACACAGATGGGCACTAACCAAAACTTTTGTCATGAATGTAAGTGGCATTGACATATAGGTGATGTTTTTCTGAACATTTTGGTATCTTATTTGCATTTTTCTAATTTAGTATGAATTAGTTATGAATTTTTCAAAGTGACGGTCAAACCGTCAAAGGGCAAAAGCACAAGACGCCAAAGTTGGTTGGGCAAGACCACGTGTTTTCAGAAACTAGGGGCAATCCTGGCGAGGGGGGCACAACTAAGGGTATAAAACCAATTATCCCAAAGTAAATAGATGGTCCCTTCGCAGAGGGAAGCAGTGATTTGCAGCGGTGCCAGAGCTCAAGTTTTTAAAACAGAGGTAAATGAAATTTTGAGAGATGCACCCTTCTTTTTTACTTCGCGACCATCCGTTATCAATATCTTCCGTGCTAAACACGCTAGTGGCGGTTCCCAAGCGATAGAGTAAAGGTTATTACTCCATAGGAGTTTTTGTTTGATTATTTGTAAGCTCAATTCCTTTTGCAGTTTGGGACTGGGCATCCCGATTACCACCCCTTTTCTTGTGCAATGGCGAGCAAATAAACACTCGACCTGAGAATAACCCGCTTAGCATGGAAGATACCGACTACCTCCTATCGTTCCATAAACGATCCAGGCACACAAAAAATATATTTATTTGAAGTTTTTAGAGGTGGCACATGCAAATTTACTTAGGGCGGCAGGGTAATACCGCATATAGGTAGGTATGGTGGACTCATCTGGAATAACTTGGGTTTAAGGTTTTTGACGCACAAGAAGAATTCTCACTTAGTACAGGCGAAGGCTAGCAAATAAGTTGATAAGAGGCCAGCTAGAGAGCAACAACGGTCATGAACATGCATTATGCATAAGTAACATTGGACACTAGCATGAGTAGGATATGAACATGATACGTCTCCAACGTATCTATAATTTTTGATTGTTCCATGCTATTATATTATCCATCTAGTATGTTTTATATGCATTTATATGCTATTTTATATGATTTTTGGGACTAACCTATTAACCTAGAGCCCAGTGCCAATTTCTGTTTTTTCCTTGTTTTTGAGTATCGCAGAAAAGGAAAACCAAACGGAGTCCAATTGACCTGAAATTTCACGAAGATTATTTTTGGACCAGAAGAAGCCCACGGAGTATCGGAGATGGGCCAGAAGAGTCCCGAGGCACCCACGAGGGTGGGGGGCGCGCCCTACCCCCCTGGGCGCGCCCCCCTACCTCGTGGCCGCCTCGGAGACCCCCTGACTTGTTCCCGACGCCAACACCTCTTATATATACCCAAACTTCCAGAACATAACCTATATCAGGAGTTCCGCCGCCGCAAGCCTCTGTAGCCACCAAAAACCAATCGGGACCCTGTTCCGGCACCCTGCCGGAGGGGGGATCCCTCACCGGTGGCCATCTTCATCATCCCGGTGCTCTCCATGACGAGGAGGGAGTAGTTCACCCTCGGGGCTGAGGGTATGTACCAGTAGCTATGTGTTTGATCTCTCTCTCTCTCTCTCTCGTGTTCTTGATTTGGCACGATCTTGATGTATCGTGAGCTTTGCTATTATAGTTGGATCTTATGATGTTTCTCCCCCTCTACTCTCTTGTAATGGATTAAGTTTTCCCTTTGAAGTTATCTTATCGGATTGAGTCTTTAAGGATTTGAGAACACTTGATGTATGTCTTGTGTGGGATACCCGTGGTGACAATGGGGTATTCTATTGATTCACTTGATGTATGTTTTGGTGATCAACTTGCGGGTTCTGTGACCTTGGGAATCTATGCATAGGGGTTGGCACACGTTTTCGTCTTGACTCTCCGATAGAAACTTTGGGGCACTCTTTGAATTACTTTGTGTTGGTTTGAATAGATGAATCTGAGATTGTGTGATGCATATCGTATAATCATACCCACGGATACTTGAGGTGACATTGGAGTATCTAGGTGACATTAGGGTTTTGGTTGATTTGTGTCTTAAGGTGTTATTCTAGTACGAACTCTAGGATAGATCGAACGGAAATAATAGCTTTGTGTTATTTTACTAAGGACTCTTGAATAGATCGATCAGAAAGGATAACTTTGAGGTGGTTTGGTACCCTACAATAATCTCTTCGTTTGTTCTTCGCTATTAGTGACTTTGGAGTGACTCTTTGTTGCATGTTGAGGGATAGTTATATGATCCAATTATGTTATTATTGTTGAGAGAACTTGCACTAATGAAAGTATGAAAGCTAGGCCTTGTTTTGAAGCATTGCAATACCGTTTGTGCTCACTTCTATCATTAGTTACCTTGCTGTTTCTATATTTTCATATTACAAAAACCTATATCTACCATCCATATTGCACTTGTATCACCATCTCTTCGCCAAACTAGTGCACCTATACAATTTACCATTGTATTGGGTGTGTTGGGGACACAAGAGACTCTTTGTTATTTGGTTGCAGGGTTGTTTGAGAGAGACCATCTTCATCCTATGCCTCCCACGGATTGATAAACCTTAGGTCATCCACTTGAGGGAAATTTGCTACTGTCCTACAAACCTCTACACTTGGAGGCCCAACAACGTCTACAAGAAGAAGGTTGAGTAGTAGACATCAGAACTCCATGAACATAAATATCATAGGGCTATGTTGGTTTTGATTCAACTACATGCATGAACATGTGCCAACTCAAGCCACTCGAACATTCAGAGGAGGATACCATATCATCATACTACACCACAATCATCTTAACGCAATGTTGACATCCAAGATAAATCATTATCCACTCCTAGCTGCTTATGCATGGCATGAGAAACTATAATCTCTAATTGTCATTGCAAACATGTTTAATCATAATGAGATGAATCATGGATACTAGGTTAAACACATTTACAAAAACAAAACAAGTTGAGTTCATACCCGTTTCTCTCTGCCATGGCTAATTCATCAAATACCGTCATTATTGCCTTTCACTTGCATGACCGAACGATATGAAAATAATAATAGTGCAAGAATGCCATGGACTAAGCTGGAATCTGCAAACAGTTTATTCAACAGGAGAAGACAAGGTAAAATGGGCTCTTTGTTAGATCAACAATTATGCAAATGAGAGCCACTCAACATTTTCATCGTGGTCTTCTCCTCAGTAGAACTCAATAAAAAGAAAAGAAATTCAGAGAAACACATCGAAATATTTTTGGAGTTTTTGGTTTTCTTGAACAAGCAAATAAAAGGGAAAAGCAAAAACGAGAAAAACTATTTACACGGGAAAGCTCCCAACGAGCAAAAGAAGAACAAGGAAATCTTTTTGGGTTTTCTTTTTAGTGCTAAAGCTAACTACTCTAGAAAGAAAAATTAAAAAGAAGCATGAAATATTTTTGGATTTTCTCAAAGTTTTTCAAACATACAAGAAGAAAGCACTAAAATAAATTTAACATGGATAGTACAATGAAAAAGTGTGAACACCGACAACTGGAAAGAAATGTGTAAACATGAATGTAATGTCGGTGGGAAATACGTACTCCCCCAAGCTTAGGCTTTTGGCCTAACTTGGTAATCAATCAGTAGCCTGCATAGTAGTCGGGGTGATAGATCAGGGAGGCTCTCGGTGCGGATGCCTCAGCCTGCCGTGTGGCTACAGCCGCCGCGTTGTGAGCTCGGGCCTCGCTCTCAAGAACAAAATATCTTCCCCTACTGTGATAATAAAAGAGAGCAGGCGCAGGCAAATATGTGTGCACAACGGAACTTTGATTAAACAACAAATTATAGGTAAAATTATCGGGTTCACCTCTAAGGATCTTATGGCATTTCATAGCATCAAAGTCTAAATACTTCATGGGTAAAATAGGGTCATAGGGTGAAACACCCAGCTCTCTTGCTAAGCGTGTGGCATAAATTGCACCACAAAAATAACCACTATTAGCGTTGTGTTGCAGCCTGCGTGCAACAATCGCTCCTAGATTATAACTTCTGTCACCGGTGAGAGTGGTGCGTATGAGGCTCAAGTCTGGAGCACAAAGTGTACTACAATCTTGTTTGCCTACAATGCATTTTCCATTAAATAATGCAAAGTACTGAATTGTGGGAAAATGAATGCTCTTTATTCTACCTTGCGTCACTCCCCTAGTCTCACCGTAGCAAAGACTAATCAAGAACGCTTGAAACTCAGACCTTGGTGGTTCGTCTAGCGAACCCCGGAATGGGATTTTGAAATGGTAAGAAAATCTCTCTAAAGATATGGTAAATGGATTTTCATACAGTTTAAATGACACCCTAGACTCACAGAGATGGAATTTAAATCCTTTAACAAACGATTCAGTGAGAGTGCGGTGTTGGTTGCACTTATCTGAAATGTAGGGACCGAGATCAGAGTTGTGAACATATTGGTCAAATTCGTACTTAATACCCACACTCACCATATAATCGTCGCATGGCCATAAGCATGTTTTGGTGGCGGCATCTCGTATGGAACTTTCACTTGGTTCAATATAAGACCGACGAACGGACCTGTCACTAGAAGATGCCTCCAAGGATCTCCTCCTCGAAGAACTGCTTCCAAAGAGGTTCGTCATGTTCGCGTACAATTTTCTGAAAAGTTTTGGGTGACAAAAATTTGTCAACAAAAACTTCACAAGATTGGTAGCAACTACTCATAGGGATGCATAGAGGCCATATCAAGCATTCAAACTACTTAAAACTCTAAGAATTCAACATGCAAGCTCATCTACAGCAGGACCAAGAGTAGATAATTATTCAAAATATAAACCACTAAAGCAAAAACTAATTGGACAAACGAAGGAGTCACATACCAAGCAACAATCTCCCGAAACAATTTCGGAAACGGAGCTTCGAGCAAAGAGATCGAAATCCGCAGCTTTGAGAGCAAGAACACGAGAGAGAGAGAGAGAGAGAGCAATGGTGATTTTTTTTCTGGAGGTAGGTGGTGATGTGGGATGAAGAGATAAATGAGGGGGCCCACGTGGGGACCACAACCCACCAGCGCGCGCCTAGGGGTCCTGGCGCGCCAAGGTGGGTTGTGCCCACCTGGTGCACCTCCCTCTGATGTTATTTGCACAAAAAATTCTTAAATATTCACAAAAAAATCATATTAAAATTTCAGAGCATTCTGAGAACTTTTATTTTTGGGTCATTTTTTATTGCACAGGAAATTAAAAAACCGACAAAACATGGCATTTTATTTTATTTAATAATAAAAACAGAAAACAAAAGGTAAGGACAGAAGGTAGTGCTTACTAAATTCATCAACTTCATACCTCTCAAAAATGATCCATTAATAAGGTTGATCAAGTCTTATTAATAACTACTTTCGATTAATATGAAACCAAAGAACTTTCGTAAATCACTAAGTTACCTCAACGGGGATATGAATGTCCCAACAATAAGCATTTCATATTTCTTTTTAGCAGTAGGTAGAGGTAGTTGAGAACTTCCAATAGTGATTGTCGGAGATTTTTCAATAACATGAATACCATTCACTTGGAATTATTTCTTCGGAAAGTGCACTGCATGTCCATTACCATTGATATGAAAAGTGACCTTGCTTTTATTGCAATCAATAACAGCCCCTGCAGTATTCAAGAAGGGTCTACCAAGGATAATCGACATGTCGTCGTCCTCGGGCATCTCAAGTATAACAAAGTCAGTCAAAATAGTAACATTAGCAACAACAACGGGCACATACTCACAAATACCGATAGGTATGGCAGTAGATTTGTCAGCCATTTGCAAAAATATTTCAGTAGGTGTGAGTTTATTCAAATCAAGTCTTTTATATAAAGAGAAAGGCATAACACTAACACCAGCTCCCAAATCACATAAAGCAGTTTTCACATAATTTCTTTTAATGGAGCAAGGTATAGTTGGTATTCCCGGATCTCCAAGTTTCTTAGGTACTCCATTTTAAAAGTATAATTAGCAAGCATGGTGGATATTTCAGCTTCCGGTATTTTTCTCTTATTGGTGATGATGTCTTTCATGTACTTTGCATAAGGACGCATTTTCAAGATATCAGTCAAGCGAGTATGCAAAAAGACTGGCCTCAGCATTTCAGCAAAGCGTTCAAATTCTCCATCATCTTTCTTTTTAGTTGACTTAGGTGAAAGGGCATAGGTTTTTGAATGCAAATTTGACAATTTTGACCTCAGGATGAAATCAATTCACAGAATGAACTGCCCGTGAAACTATTTCACTCCCCTGACCTTTTTGTGTCGCGCCCGCCACGCCGGCGTCACACCCTACAGTGAAGCGCCTACCTCTGGGGCGTTGCACCCCAGTCCACCGTGGCAGCCCTGGGCCCCGCACCCAGACGTGCAGCGCCTATGAGCTAGGCGCCACACATGTAATGTGCAGCGCCTAGCCCTTAGGCGCTGCACTGTGACTTAGATGCCAGCCGCCCGCTCCCCTTCCCCCCACCCCACCCATTCGTTCAAGGAGGAGTTACAGAACAGGCGCGCCGGCGGCTTCCTCCTCTCCCCCTCTCAATCCCCTCTCCCAAATCCTTCAGATCCGACGATTTGGTCTGTGCATTTCTTCACCAATCCATCCTAGAAGGTACTCTCCTCCGATCCCCTTCTTTCTATCCATAGAAAATATGGTATTTTGAAGATTTTGGGGAATCCTTGTTTGATTTGATTATATTTGAATCTTGCATGTATTAGAATTGTGCATGTATTACAACCCTTGTTTGTTTGATTTGTGGAACCCTAGTTTAGTTTATTTTATTGAAAAGTATGGTTGGATACATAGATTTCCATGTTATTTCTATGGGAAAGTTATTTGTATGAAGTAGGCCTAGTTTAGTTTATTTGTACTGAAATTATACTCGTATTGAGAAGAATGCTTTGGATACATATGCTTTGAATCTTGCATCTAGTAGGCCTACTTTAGTTTTTTTGAATTGAAAAGATAATCGTGTTGACCAGAATGCTTCGTTGAAATTGTTAGGATGGTTTGGCTTCTCGATGATCACTGGGACAAACAACACCGGTCGTACGCTACGTCGGTGGAGCAGCGGGTAATACTGAAAGTGGCCGGTGTTATGAATTTCGTATTTATTTCAAACACAAATGTCCCATATGTAATGTTATGATTTGTTTGTTTGTAGGAGCTTGCACCTCTGAAGATTCGGTCTCACGGGGTCACCCTTGGGTGGATGCGCTATGATGAGCGGTACACACCGTATGTAAGGGAGACAGGACTTCTCCCTTTCATTCAGTTGGTCAGCCGGTCGACGCCACCCAACAATGCCGCAGCACTCACCGCGCTTATTGATCATTGGAGGCCGGAGACACACTCTTTTCATCTTCGGACCAGGGAGATGACCGTGACACTCCAAGATATTGCTATGATCACCGGTCTTCCTATCGATGGGAACCCTTTATGTATGACACCGATTCTGATGGGTGGCGCGCGCAGATGCATGCCCTTATCGGTATGGTTCCTCCGGAGCCTCGGGAACCAGAAGAGAAGACAAGAAGAAGGAAAGAGTCGCAGCCGGTGCTCCTTTCACGCGGATTACATCGAACTTTAGTACTTTCCCTGAGGATGCTAATGAGGACACAGTGAAGACATATGCTCGTGTCTACATGTGGTACGTGATATCCAGGACTATGTTTGCTGATGGCACAGGCAAGAATGCTCCATGGATGTGGCTGAAGGCGTTGACCGTCTTAGATAGCAAATGAAGTTGGGGTTCGGCGACACTGGCTTACTTGTATCGACAGGTATGAAGTTGTATCCTTTTCACTTCATTGATACATTATCAATGTGCTCTTGCTGTTAATTCAACCATGTTCTCTTTTATGTGCAGTTGGACGAAGCCTGTTGTAGGCACTCTGGAGGTATTGGTGGTTGTCTGCTCGCACTTTCGATATGGAGCTGGGAGCGTTTGCCGGTTGGACGACCGAAGATCGTGAAGTACAAGGATTAGGACGACAAAGATGAACCACTACAGCTCCCCACTTGGGCTCACAAGTGGGATGTGTTAAATGAGACGACGGATGATCCCTCGGCCATGTACAAGTTGTACAAGAGCGAGCTAGACGCGATCACGCCTGAGCAGGTGAATCGACATTGCATAAGTGATTATCATGCTTGTATCGTAACTCGATATCAATTTTGCATTCTATCCCATTTTGCAGGTGGAATGGGAGCCGTATGGAAAAGGAGAGAGTTTTGGTAACCCTATGGAGTTCAGGCTGAATCCGATGTGCACTAGGGATAGGGATCTCTGGCATATGCGGTGCCCACTGATATGCAACTAGGCCGTTGAGCTTCACCTGCCACATCGGGTGTTCCGCCAGTTTGGTTTGTTCCAGCCACACCCGCCGGAGTGGGAGGACACAGACAAGTTGCTACACGCGTAAGATATAATTAACCTTGAGCACTTAGCAGCTTCTCGGCGGTTTCGATGATGCTAATATTCTGTCTAACTTGCAGGTTGGATAGGAAAAAGCAGCGGAAGATCAAGGATTGGGCCAACCATCATAGGAAGTATGTCGTACAGTTCGCGCTTAGTGTGGAGCAAGCTAGGGCTGGAAAACGAGCCCAGCTTCTTGAGCACTGCCCGATCGCGTTCAACAACTATCTCACATGGTTTCTTGCAAGTACCCGTGTGGAGGTATGCAAGCCGGCGTATGCTGAGGAGATTCTGGAAGAACCCACTGTTTTTGATGAGGTAGCCCAGCACCAGTACAACGCATTAGTCAGGAAAGGCAACTCAGTGATCCCTTCAGCTCCAATGATGAACTTTGTGGTATTTGCCCTTTTTGCTTTTCCATTCACACTATTCACATCTTCGCTTGCCTAACACTTTGATACCGTTTCTGTTCATAGCGTGCCCAGATCAAGAAAGCAGCTGATGAGACCGAGACTATTCTGGAAACAACCCTTGCTGGCAAAAGCGATGGGGAAGGTGCACTTCGAGCATTCATTAAGGTTCACAACTCCTTCAAACTAGCACTTAACATGTGTTGCTACGTTCCATGTCTCATTCACTTGTACATGTTGCAGCGCCAGGGCCAAAAGTTAAGGCGGCTATCAAACCTTTTCGGTTGTCGTGACCCCGAGTATGTATCACTGGAACGGTCTAGGTCGGCGACACCATCAGATCCCACTTCGGGCCAGGGCCATGTTGATCCTTTGGAGGATGAGGATGGGTGTGGTCACCCAAGAGGTATGGCATGAGGATATATATCCAATTGGTGATGCATTGCTAACTATATCCTCACACACGGTCTTTCCATATCTTTTGTTGATGCATAGGTTGCTGATGATATGACCTTGGGGACGTACCAGGTTCGGTCTGCATACGAGTTAAAGCCTAGGAAGGGAATCAGAAGGTACACACCTGAAGACTTCACCCAAAGAGGCAAAGGACGGTCGGCACCTCGCGGATGGCGGCTTTGGATGACTATTTGGATGACGGTGTGGATGACGTGGAGGAACCGGAGCCGGAGCCGGAGCGGGTTCCTCTTCCTAGGAAGGCGAAGAAGATATCCAGCAAGAGGGGAAGAAGATAGCGTGGAGGAACTAGTCATCGTCCTCTCTTAGTAATGGTAGCTCTATGTTGAACTCTATGTTGGTGGTAATGTTGAACTTGTCGTGATGGTCACTCTATGTTGAACTTGTCGTGATGGTCACTCTATGTTGAACTTGTCGTGAATGTCACTCAATGTTGGTGGTAATGTTGAACTTGAAGCTCTTAGTAATGTTGAACTTGTCGTGGTGGGAATTGATTGTATGTCTTAGCTCATAGTAATGCTGAAATTATTGTTTATTCTATGATGCAACTATCTGTGACTTAAAATGACCCAGTTTGAGGGACAAAAAAACTGTAACAGAAGCTAGGCCAAGTTACAGACCTATGTGGCGCCTAGCATGCAGGTGCCACACTGTACAGTGCAGAGCCTAGCCCGTGGGCGTTGCACTATACAGTGTGGCGCCTCCAGGCTAGGCGCCACACTGGTCTGTAACTTGGCATACCTTCTGTTGCTTTCTGGACACTTACAGACTTGTGTGGCGCCTAGCTTGGAGGCGCCACACTGTACAGTGCAGCGCCTAGCCAGTGGGCGTTGCACTATACAGTGTGGCGCCTCCAGGCTAGGCGCCACACTGGTCTGTAACTTAGCATACCTTCTGTTGCTTTCTGGACACTTACAGACTTGTGTGGCGCCTAGCTTGGAGGCGCCACACTGCACAGTGCAGCGCCTAGCCCCTGGGCGTTGCACTATACAGTGTGGCACCTCTAGGCTAGGCGCCACACTAGTCTGTAACTTGGCACACCTTCTGTTGCTCTCTGGACACTTACAGACTTGTGTGGCGCCTAGCTTGGAGGCGCCACACTGTACAGTGCAGCGCCTAGCCCGTGGGCGTTGCACTATACAGTGTGGCGCCTCCAGGCTAGGCGCCACACTGGTCTGTAACTTGGCATACCTTCTGTTGCTCTCTGGACACTTACAGACTTGTGTGGCGCCTAGCTTGGAGGCGCCACACTGTACAGTGCAGCGCCTAGCATGTGGGCATTGCACTATACAGTGTGGCGCCTCCAGGCTAGGTGCCACACTGGTCTGTAACTTGGCATACCTTTTGTTGCTCTCTGGACAGTTACAGACTTGTGTGGCGCCTAGCTTGCAGGCGCCACACTGTACAGTGCAACGCCCGCGAGCTAGGCGTTGCACGTGGACTTAGTGAATTTTCTAGCATATGCAGACATAGTACGATGATGTGAAGTAGGATTGATACATAGCAAGCAAACAACTGTGAAGACAACATATGCACAAAGTACTTCACGACACATAGTAGTTCATAACACATAGTACTTCACGACACATAGTAGTTCATAACACATAGTACTTCACGACACATAATAGTTCTTACAACCAAATCAAGGAGGAGGCATAGTAGTTCACGACACATAGTAGTTCACAACCAAATCTAGGAGGAGGCATAGTAGTTCACAACCAAATCGAGGAGGAGGCATAGTAGTTCATGACACATAGTAGTTCACAACCAAATCGTAGAGCATTGTTTAGAGGATGACATAGCTTTATTGCGTAGAGCAAGGCCCCTTTCCCTTCTTCTTCTTCCTCTCTTCTTCATCTTCCTCCTCCCTTTTCCTTATGAGGTGAGCCTCCTTAACCACCCTCTCCATGAATATCTGATTCTCCCTCTCTTGTTTTTCAGCTGCAATTGCCCAAAGCTTCATGGTTCTTTCTTCAAACTCCTTTTGACGCTTCTTCTGTGCCTCCTCACATTTCCTCACCAACGCTTGCTCCCTAGCACGCATCGCATTTGACGCTCTCTCTAGTTCCTTCCTCTTCTTCTCAAGCTCCTCTTCCTTCTTCTTCTTTAGCTTGGCTGCATCCTCCTCTCTAAGCTTCTTCGCAGCCTTCTCCCACCATCCCGCCATATCATCTTCGCCATCCTCCTTCATTGTTGGTTTGTTGGGTTGGGAAGCCGCCATACCTACAATGAGTGAAACATAATGGTTAGTAAGGACAATAAGAACAAATGGAAGCACATGTAAACCAAGAACATATTAAAAAGAACATATGAAAAACAAGAACATATGAAACATTATAGTTAGTGAGGAACATACGGAAATGGTCCATCGAGGTATCCAAACATTCCTCTATAACGAATCACCAAGGCCTACACCATCACCACGAGCTCTACCACCACCACGGCCTAGACCACCACCACGAGCTCTACCACCACCACGGCCTCTTGTAAGTCCTAGTTGCCGACCTCTTTGCTGCCTAGATCCTCTTTCGCTAACACTTGGTTGGCTTGGCACTTGTTGGCTACCACTTGGTTGCCTTGGCACTTGTTGGCTACCACTAGGTTTGCTACCACTTGCTTGGCTTGGCACTTGTTGGCTACCATTAGGTTGGCTACCACTTGGTTGGCTTGGCACTTGTTGGCTACCACGTGGTTCCCTTCGCACTTGTTAGCTACCTCTTGGTTGGCTTGGCACTTGTTGGCTACTACTTGGTTGGCTCCCTTGTGTAGCTCCTTGTTGGATTGTGCTTGCATCATTTTTCTTGGACCTTTTCCTTGGTTTCGTACATTTTCTTTTGTTGTGGCCATGACCTTTGCACTCCCCACAACGGGAGCTCTCACGAGGCTCTTGGAATTGGTCGTTGCCCGCTTCGCGGCAGCCACCATGGCCCCATCCTTCCATGTCGCCTCTAAGACGCTCTGTCTTACGTCTACCCCGTTTAACAACCTTCAACTCCGGATCCGGCCATAGTTGAACTCCATGATACTCCGGCCATTGTGATTGGTCAAAGTACGGGTGAAAGCGGGGAGCCCATGTTTTCTTGACCATCATGATTGAGAACTCCGACTCCCTCACGGTGCGTGGGTGATTGATGTCCACATTCCTAATGCGACCGGCGGTATACAAGTGTGAGCATGGGAGATGAAGCAACAATGGCCTCCCGCAAGTGCAATCACATTGTGTTAACGAGACCTTGAAAGCCCGACCTCCATGTTGCCGGCCATCGTTTGTGGTTCCTCCTGGCTCTTTCACTTCGTACTTCCACTCTTCGTTGTCATATAATATAGCTTCTTCTGAGTCCGCCTTCCGTGACTGAAATACCAACCATTCATCAACCTTGGGTGGGAACTTGTACTTGTACTTGCGTGGGTTCTCACCCGCTATCTGTGCATCCGTTTCCATCGAGTACTTTACAAAGTACGCATTCATCTTGTCAAATGTGTATTGAACTATTGCCGTCACGGGTAATCCATGTGCACCTTTGAGCACCCTATTGAAGCATTCGGCCATATTGCTTGTCATTTGACCGTATCTCCAGCCATCTTCATCAAAATCACATTCCCACTTGTTCCGGTATTGAATGTGCTTATTGAGAAAGCCTTGACCCCCTGCATCAAGTTTTTTGTGTGCGAGCAATTTGTTGTACAAAGTGGCGAAGCGCTTGTCGAAGAAAGCGAGACAACAATCTTGAAGATCATTGGCCAACTCCTTAAGGCCACATGCCCTATAGAAGTTCGAACAAAAGTGCCTCATGCACCATCGATGGTGCAACGGAGCATGCCCGGGAATGTCAATCTCCACCGCGTTAAGAATTCCTGGATGCCGATCCGATATGACACAAATTTCCTTTGAGCGGGTAACACCTTCGTCCTCAAAAGATGTAGAAACCACTCCCAGTTGTCATTGTTCTCCACCTCAACCAAAGCAAATGCCAATGGCAACACCCGGTTATTGGCATCACTTGCTACCGCAACCAACAAGGTGCCCTTGTATTGTCCGGTCAAGAACGTGCCATCAATGGCGATGACTGGCCTACAATGTTCGAAAGCCCTCACGCATTGCTTGAACGCCCAAAATGCATGGCCAAATACTCGGACTTTCCTTCCTTCATGAACCGTTGTTTGGTGCCCATGAGGCTCGACCACATGAACCATGCCCGGGTTTGTCGCGGCCATGGCTAACAACAACCTAGGGATTCGGTTGTATGCTTCCTCCCAAGTACCATACAACATCTTAAATGCGGCTTGCTTCGCCTTCCATGCCTTGCCGTACTTCACCTTGTAATGAAAGATGGCTTTCACAAGGTCAATGACATGTTGGACGCTCATTGTTGGAAGTGTGGATATTGAGTTGGAGAGCCTGTAAGCGATGAACTCGGACGTGAGTTGTTTGTGGTCTTGGGACACAATCTTGCCATCCACCCTTTTGCCTTGGCACATGTGAGTTGGCACACAACTCACTACATGCCAAGTTGGACCTCCTTTCCATGGTCTTGCACGCACAATCCACGGACATATTTCATCTTCACATGCACATGCAACCGTGTAGCGCACATTGACGTCCGAGTTCACCACCTTGTGTGGACGATAATGCGTAACCGAGTAGTTGTCGAGCCACATCTTCAATTCCAAAAGGTTTCGAACTTAGACCCTTTAGCAATCCGGTTCTTGTCGTCTCCCAAACCACGGTGAGAGCTTGGCCTAACCCCAAGAGATACACATTAGCCACCATCTACCACGGCTTCATCCGCGAGACTAACATCCTTGAAAAATGTAGTCCGATGATCCCGACCGAATACCTTCTCGAAAGCTTCGGCCTCCTTCACCGTGAACCCCTCCGCATCAACTTGTTCATCGGGACCATCGTCATCCGAGTCCGATGCATATGCACGGGAAAAAGGGATGGAATGGTCCATTGTCTCTTGCAAATGATATTTGTCGAGATCACCCACATTGTTGTCATGGAGATCAACTTCATTGTCATCGTCCGCATACTCATCATTGTCCTCTTGCAAAGCTTCATCTTGGTTGTTTGTAAATGGGCTCAATGTTGGCCTCACTTGTTGGGTCAAAAGAGGTTCAACAATTTCATCTCGCTTCAAGGGTGGGGGGCTACTAGCAACCAAAGGGGAGGGGTTTCGGTTCAAGTCCAAATGCAAACTTGAATCAACCGTCTTTGTTGCAAATAACTCAAGAGCCTTGTCTAGTGATTCGGCCACCGTCTCCTTGTATGCAACCCAACGTTGCTCCGAGTTGACACGCATTGTCTTCCAACGGATGTGCATTCCAAAACCAACATTATGCCTTCCCTCAAACTCAACGATATCACTAGGGTCCATCCAATTCAAATCTTTCCTCACTTGTTGCAAGAGCTCCGCATAGCTAGGACTACTATAAAACACCATGTCAAGCTCATCCGGGTCCAGTTCAATATTGCCTTTCAAAAAGGCGTCTTTGTCCCCATGATGAACAAACACACATGTTCTTCCCATCCCTATAAGCATTCAAAGAACACAAGGTAACATTGCTTCCATGAGTACTAATCCAAGGATTAACACGGAATACAAACCCTAATATATACATCAAACAACAACCCTAACCCTAACCATAACCCTAACCATAACCCTAACCATAACCATAACCCTAGCCCTAAACCTAACCCTAGCACCAACATAAGAACACCCATAAGAATAACCCTAACATACTAACAAAGCCTAATCATAGGAAATTGGCAAACAAACATCTCACATCTCCATGCAAATCTCTAGATCCAAACAAAACTAGGGTTTCCCCAAACTAGCAACAAATGAGCAATTTGATAACATTACTTGGATCAAAACAAGGGGATCGGAGAAGATTACCTTGAGGGAGGGTTTGACTTCGAAATCCACGGACAAATTCTTCAAATTTGCAAGATTTGGGAGAGGATTTGAGAGGGGGAGAGAGTGGGAGAGGGGGCAAAGCTCGGGGAGAGAGTGGGAGAGTGTGTGGTGTGGGGGGAGTGGGGGCCAGCCAAGTGGCTGGATAAGTCACAGTGCAGCGCCTACGCGCTAGGCGCTGCACATTACATGTGTGGCGCCTAGCTCTTAGGCGCTGCACTGCTGGGTGCGGTCCCAGGGGCTGCCATGGTGGACTGGCATGCAACGCCCCCGAGCTAGGCGCTGCACCGTAGGGTGTGGCGCCGGCGTGGCGGGCGCTACACAAAAGGGTCAGGGGAGTGAAATAGTTTCACACCCAGTTCATTCTGTGAATTGATTTCGTCCAGAGGTCAAAATTGTCAAATTTGCCGTTTTTTAACCCATGGTTCTCTTTCCTTACCATGTTTTCTAGCAACAAAGTCTCTTTATCATATCTTTTATTCTTGGGTTGTGGGTTATCAAGATCAACTGCTGGTTCTATCTCAACATCATTGTCTGGTTCTTTATCATTTGTTTGAGTGTCTTCATGAACCTCATCATTATCTTTTTCATTATCAGAAGGTGAGTGTTCATTACCAGATTGAGTTTCAGCATCAGGGATAGAAACTTCATTATCATTAACATGAGTTTTTTCTACTTCAGGTTCACTAGAGGCATGCAAAGTCCTATCATATTTCTTTTTCATTTTCTTTTCAGAAGGATTATGTGCATCGGTGTTAACTCTTTGAGAGTCTTGTTTAATTATCTTTGGGTGTCCCTCAGGATAAAGTGGTTCCTGAGTCATTCTACCTCCTCTAGTCATTACTCTAACAGCATGATCATTAATATTATTATTCTTTTCATCAAACAACTCTCTTTGATATTTAGCAACTTGTTCTAACTGGGTTTGAACCATAGAAGCATGCTTCCCCACACCTCTAACATCATTTGAGATTCTAAATAACAAGTCACTCAAGCGAGCAATCATATCAGAATTGTATTTCAATTGTTCCATAACATTTGCATTGAAGTGATCTTGTTTTCTAATGTAGTTTTCAAACTCATAAAGGCATTGGCTAGGGTGCATATTGTGAGGATTATCATTATCATTGAATTTCATTAGAGAATTTACCTCTACCACCTTAGATGGTGGTGGTGTGTCAAGCCCATGTATTTATTCAATAGGAGGTAAATTTTTAACATCCTCAGCTTTAATACATTTTTCCTTCATGGATTCCTTTGCCTCTTGCATATCTTCAGGACTGAGATATAAGATACCCCTCTTCTTCGGAGTGGGTTTAAGCGGTGGTTCAGGAATAGTCCAATCATCATAATTTCTCAATATGTTATTCAATAATTCTTCAGCTTGCCCAATAGTTCGTTCCCTGAAAACACAACCAGCACAACTATCTAGGAAATCCCTGGAAGCATCGGTTAGTCCATTATAGAAGATATCAACTATTTCATTTTTCTTAAGAGGATGATCAGGCAAAGCATTAAGCAATTGGAGAAGCCTCCCCCAAGCTTGTGGGAGACTCTCTTCTTCAATTTGCGCAAAGTTAAATATTTCCTGCAAGGTAGCTTGTTTCTTATGAGCAGGGAAATATTTTTCAGAGAAGTAATAAATCATATCCTGGGGACTACGCACACAACCAGGAGCAAGGGTATTGTACCAAGCTTTAGCACCACCCTTTAATGAGAACAGAAATAATTTAAGGATATACTAATAGCGATTTTTCTTCATGAGCAAAAAGGGTGGCCATGTCATTGAACTTAGTAAGATTTGCCACAACAGTTTTAGTTTCATAACCATGGAAATGATCAGATTCAACCAAATTAATTAACTCTGGGTCGACAGAGAATTCATAATCCTTATCGTCAATAAAGATAGGTGAAGTAGCAAACTTAGGATCACATTTCATTTTAGCATTCAAGGATCTTTCTTTATACTTGCATAATAATTTCTCTAGATCATCTCTATCCTTACAAGAAAGGATATCTCTACTTGTCTCCTCATTCATAACATAACCTTCTAGTAACTTAGGCAATTCATATCTAGGAGGACTAGATCTAATAGGTGTTTCAAGATTTTCATTTTCAAGCTCATCATCAGTTTCAACAATATCATGTTGTCTTACTCTAGCAATTTGTTCATCAAGAAATTCACCTAGTGGCACATTATCATCAAGCAAGGTACTAGTATCATCATAAGCATCATTCATAGCAGAAGTAGCATCATCAATAACTTGCGACATATCAGGATTGATAGCATGTGGTGGTGTTGCAAGTTTACTTATAACAGAAGGTGAATCTAAAGCAGAGCTAGATGGTAGTTCCTTACCTCCCCTCGTCTTAGAGGAAAATATTCTTAGTCTTAACATCCTTCAGATTCTTCATAGTGACAAATTGATAATAATCCCAAGTGACTCAACAAATATATCTATGCTCCCCGGCAACGGCGCCAGAAAAAGGTCTTGATAACCCACAAGTATAGGGGATCACAACAGTTTTCGAGGGTAGAGTATTCAACCCAAATTTATAGATTCGACACAAGGGGAGCCAAAGAATATTTGTAAGTATTAGCAGTTGAGTTGTCAATTCAACCACACCTGGAGATTAATTATCTGTAGCAAAGTGATCAGTAGCACAGTAGTATGATAGTTTTGATAGTAGTAGCAATAGCAATAGTAACAGTGACAGTGATAGCAATAATTTTGTAGCAA
This sequence comes from Triticum aestivum, assembly GCF_018294505.1. NCBI lineage: Eukaryota > Viridiplantae > Streptophyta > Magnoliopsida > Poales > Poaceae > Triticum > Triticum aestivum. The sequence goes on along the minus strand of NC_057808.1, from coordinate 242,808,135 downwards.
GTGCAACAGTAACAGCAGCAGTAGTAACTTAGCAAGATCAATATAAGAGAAATTTATAGGCATTGGATCGATGATTTGTTGGATGATATTCATCATGTGACAATTATAACCTAGGGCGATATGTCACTAGCTCTAGTTCATAAATATAATGTAGGCATTTATTCCGTAAATAGTCATATGTGCTTATGGAAAGAACTTGCATGACATCTTTTGTCCTACCCTCCTGTGGCAGCGGGGTCCTATTGGAAACTAAGGGATATTAAGGCCTCCTTTTAATAGAGAACCGGAACAAAGCATTAACACACGGTGAATACATGAACTCCTCAAACTACGGTCATCACCGGGAGTGGTCTCGACTATTGTCACTCCGGGGTTGCCGGATCATAACAACACATAGTAGGTGACTATAACTTGCAAGATCGGATCTAGAACATAGATATAATGGTGATAACATAAACGGTTCAGATCTGAAATCATGGCACCCGGGCCCAAAGTGACAAGCATTAAGCATAGCAAAGTCATAGCAACATCAATCTCAGAACATAGTGGATAGTAGGGATCAAGCCCTAAAGAAACTAACTCGATTACATGATGAATCTCATCCAACTCCTCACCGATCAACGAGCCTACAAAGGAATTACTCACTCCCGGTGGAGAGCGTCATGGAATTGGCGATGGAGGAGGGTTGGTGATGACGAAGATCGAAGATCCCCCTCTCCGGAGCCCCAAACGGACTCCAGATCTAGCCTCCCGATGAAGAACAGAAGCTGACGACGGCTCCATCTCGTGAAACGCGATAATTCTTCCTCTCTTATTTTTTCTGGAAAAATAGGATTTTATAGCATCGGTTTCAGGGTCTGCGGGGCCACCAGGTGGGGACAACCCACCTGGGCGTGCCTGGAGGGGGGTGCGCCCTGGTGGGTTGTGCCCACCCAGGTGCCCCTCTCCGGTGGTTTTTGGCTCTAGAAATTCTCTTTTATTATATAAAAAATCCTCGCAAAGTTTTGTTCCGTTCTGAGAACTTTTATTTCTGCACAAAAAACAACACCATGGTAGTTCTGCTGAAAATAGCGTCAGTCCGGGTTAGTTCCATTCAAATCATGCAAATTAGAGTCCAAAACAAGAGGAAAAGCGTTAGGAAAAGTAGATACGTTGGAGACATATCATTCCTTGCTGGGGACGACGTAGGGGCGGCGCGGATGACCCCAACGGGTTTGATGGTCTGTCAGGTGGCCGTGTGCGGTGAGCGCGGGCTGGGTCTGGTGGTTGGCACGAGATCCGGTGGCCGAAGACCTATGGTGGTGCTTTGGTCCCTTCTCGCGGGCATGAAGGTCGGGTTAGGGGGTGGTTAGTGATGGCCTTGGGTTAGGTGAAGGGAACAATACTTGATTGAGGAGCCGATGGGGGACGGGGCGCCGGAGCGGCTGCTCGGTGGCCGGAGTTGTCGGCTGCATGAGCGGCCCTCATCTGATGCGGAGGCATCCATCATTTTTGGGTGCGGTTGCTGGCAGTGTGCCGACGGCGTGGGTTTGTCGCTGGGGCAGGAGTTTGACGTGGTCATCCTGCCCGGGGCTGGTTGCTCATCGAGCAAGTCCGGAAGCGACGTCACCTTGGAGTTGGGGTGCTTGACTCTGGGTCTCCTCCGGTCAAGCCAAGGGGGTGCTTGTGGTTAGCCTGGGAGGCGTCGCCACACTATGGCGTCAGTGAAGGTCTGTAGCAGTGGTTGGTAGGACAACGTTGTGCCGGCAGTCGGATCGGTGCTTCAGGTTGCAAACTTGGCGTCGTTTGAGCTGATTGCTCCATGACGGCCATCAGCAGTTACTGGGTCATGCCCCCCCCCCCCCCCCCCCCCCCCCCCCGGTCCATTTAGTCAGGGAAACTCGTTATACTCTCACTGAGAAGAATAACAAAAATAGCTAACCACGACGTCTTGTGGGTGTGATGCACCAGTTTTCGCCTGTTTTTCTACTAGTTAATGGGGCAATTCTCTTCTTTTTAATTAATGGGCTGAATCTCAAGGTTTCAGTTCTTCTGAAAATATGAAAGCAACGTTGTTTAGAAAACCAAAAATTAAAATAAATAACAATTTTGTTTCTCGAATACTGAGCACATGCACTAAACACTACTGAAGTAAGCACATGAGTGTTCCCTACGTACGTTGTGTGGGTCATCTTGTGGACTGATCATGCGGGTTCAGTAATACAGCCAGAGTCTGGACCTCCTGATTGAATGCCGACCATGTGATGTTCATCTTTGACTAATATTGAGAGAAGTGGTTCAATCTAATCTAGTTTAAGTAATGCCGTGTCATGTGATCAGATCACACATTCACATTTGTTCTCCATAGCGCACGAAGAATATACAAGTATCTGCATAATTCATAGGCCAATTCTCATTTATTTATTTATTTTCGATTAATGGATTATCAAGCCCTAAGGCCTCCAGTTTTCGAAAAAAAAAGTCCGTTCGATGCCGAACACTTACGAATCCAGGAAACTCCATATGAACTTCACATAAACAGCTCATTTCCGGCAGGATTCAAGACAGGTCCTCGCACTCCAAACTAGGGGACCGATTCGATAGATCTCATATTCCCATGGCATGAGCTCAGGAAAATGGAGGGAAAATTGACATGATCCCAATCCGAGTAGTACCGTTTTTACCTTTTTTTTGTTGCCGGCGCACTATTTCGGTGTGTTATTTCTAATACCAAAGATGCACATTTCGATACGTGCTATAGAGAAAAAAGAGAGCAAATAATGCTCATACAGTACTACTGTATTAGCTTGGACTCTCACATGGAAGAGGCTGGCCATGGACCATCTGTCTCAAGTCCCAAGTCCACAGACTAAGCTTGACCAGCTAATAATTGGCCAAGTTAACTGCCCAGCTGCTGCCTCTTCTTCCACCTCCTCTTCAATCATTGAGACGTTCTTGGGTCTTGGCCCTTTTCCCTTGGACCACAATGGTAGATGGCACATGGAACATGGGAATGACCGCCAGAGGGATTTTCTTAGGTGAACATTCTATAGTTCAGCTTAGACTGCTGCAAGACATTCTCTTCCCACCGAAAGACTCTGCAAAGCAGATACTCCCGTAAAAAAATATAAGAGCGTTTATATCACTAATACAAGGTTCATTTGAAAGAAACTTCTGGAGGGGGCTACAGGTTACAACAGCCAAACTTACAGCAAGTATTAGCAAGAAACTTCGCAGCACGATCCGTACACCGGGATCCATGCCGCAAGAATATTTGAAAGAACCAGATTTACAAATCTGAAACCTAACGGCCGGGAGGATATTTCACAAGATTGTTGGGTGCCCTAGGCCTTTACAAATTACAAGCAAAGCAAACTGCACACGCTCCATAGTTACATGCGAGGAGAAAGCAAAAGGGTGATCAAAATCTACCAGAGGCCTGTACTCTACACACAATTAGAATGAGGTCGATCTCGTTCTCCGATGATGTTTTTTCGGTTCTGGAGGGGGCGCGGACTTCAATAACATGTCCAACTCCTGCAATCGAATGTGGTGAAACATCGTTGTCGTCAATAAGAGGTGAATGGTAATCACTAGATAAATACAGGCTCGTGCTTTCAATAGCACATAGCAGCAATTGCTGGTTCTTGGGCAAACTGCATCAAATATAATGTACTTGTGTGTTCTTTGTATTCACGTGGGAAACTCAAGAGGCAAATCTTGCAAGTAAAGAACACGGAAATATAATTCTTTCGGCAGCCAATTTATGTACTCAACGAATATTTCTTTCAGCATCATGCTTCTATGCTTATTCTTGCAGCCATGGCTTCATGATACCACAGGTGCACCAAGTATTTGAGAAGTACATCCAAAGCGATGCTTTGCTTTTTTTTAATCACCAACAGAAAAAGGAGACAAATGTGTAAATTATTTGGTGAAACAGGGCACGCCGGTGCATGCTTACACTAAAAGTGCAAACTATACAGATGAAGCAGGAAAACATTGGAAAAAATAATAGTAAATTAAACAAACCTCCACCAAACAAATCTAAAGGAAATTAAACAGGTTATGTACAGAAAAAGCATTATCTACCTTCTCTCTCTTCAGCCTCTTGTTCTCCTCTTCCAGACAAGACAATTTGCATTCGAGCTCGTTTGTGTAGGCCTAAATTTCATACAAAAAAGTTCCCAAAGGAAAAAAATTAGTTTTCATATACAAAGTGATATACCCAGTGCTGTAATGAATTAAGATAAACCCAGAACAGAAGTAATCCTACAATGAGTAAATTAGGGGTTATGTAGGTGCAAAATAGGCAAGCTAACATATTATGGTGTAGTAAGATAAATCCAGAACAGAAGTAGTCCTACAATGAGTAAAATAGGGGGGGTTATGTAGGTGCAAATAGGCAAACTAACCTATTATAGTGTGTTCTAATCTAAAGAGGGAATGTTAGTTCTGTTCTTGTGCAGAGTAACCAAATAAAGGTCTTTCTTACAAAAAAAACTAGCTTTTGGGAGTTGTGCTAATTAGAGATTGCTTGCTAGGCTCCTTGCTAACTGGACCATGCTCCAAAATGAGAGCTAATTCACCTTTTCCTCTATTAGTATGTTTTTTTTTTTTTGCGGGGTCTCTATTAGTATGTTTCTAAATCTCATAGAAGCTTTTATATCATGCTAAAGTGCTAAACAAGTTCTATAGTCATGACTTGAATTGTAAAGAGTCAGAAAAAATAAACCTGTTTCCTAGCTCTTGAACGTGCAGCCGATTCTCGGTTCTTGATCATCCTCTTCTGCCTCCGATCAGCAACCTTGTATACCACATCCTGGGAAGACATTCTCTTATGACTAGGACTTTGAAGATCAGAAAGTTCTAGAGATGACGAAATACTCATTTGACGATCTGGGTAGATGGAATCCATTGTCGAAGGGATTGCAACACTCAGCGGTTGCGCAATTGACTGACGTACAATATACGCATCAATTGCACTTGTTCCCTGTGGGAAATCCTGCACTCTGGTCATCAAATGAGCACTTTCTCCAGTTCCTACAAGATCAATTAACTCCTCAGCATCCTTCTGATACTGCCCGGTAACAATGCCAGCCCTTTGCAAGAACTCCTCAAGTGTTATCTCCCCAAACGACATCTGTGCCTCACAACCTGAACTCCTTTTCTCGTCATCACTACTCTCCTCTTCCTGCTGGATGTTTCTCCAAATTTCATCCACTGTCTTCTTGCTCAACGGCAGGGGCACAGTAATGCTGCTGCCCTGACGTTCCAAACCAAAAGCTGACGTGCTGTGACTGCCTGAATTCCCAGCGCCATTTGGTAATGGAAGGTTCTTCTCATCTGGAAGCACACTCCTCACAAAGTCATCAAGGTTCATACTAAGAAGTGGCGCACCGAGGTGGCTTTCAACCTCACTGAGGGTGAGGTTATAGAGAGAGCCTTCCCTGACTAGTGTCTGAATTTGGGCCCTGTTCCGCTTCTTGCCTGTGATGGCGGTGCCACCGCCTTCAGAGCTCATTTTGCCTGTTTTATGTTTGACCAGTGACACTATTGATGATCAGTTGTTGATAGCATGAAACAGTAAGCTTTCTGATTTTGGTAATCCTTGTGCAAAAACTGTTCAGATTTTGATTTATTCAAGCAGGCAATCTTACTGCAATAATTAAAGATTTAATTAAGATCCAATATACATATGATAGAGCAAGCTCAGAAAAATTATCAGTTAGTGAAGAATGTAGTTCAACGTGCACTATCATATGTATTTTGTCCAACCTCGAATTCCAACAAATAAAAGATAAAGGGCAACCTGTCCAAAAAATTGTACACTGATGGTTGTGACTGCTGACTAGACACTAAACTCAAAACTGAAACCAAACCCAAAAGGCAAGTGCAACCTTATCCTGACCCACTGACTTGAAGAAGGAAAAAATTAACCAAACAACAGGAAAGGTACAAATAACATATATGATCCTATACGAGAAAAGAATAGCATAATCATTATGAAATACTGCAAATACACTTCCTAGGGGAAATTCATATGGCACCAGTGAGGCAGTGCCACAAAATCTCAGGTGGGACCATTCTTCATATGCTGTGCTGCACGAATAACTTTGTACATAGATCATGGGATTAAAGTATGGACACTCAAATGGTCAGCAAGCCAATTTGTGTGCCGCACCTAAAAAATTGTATGCTATTTTACTCTCACACTCTTTTTTTTTGTACAGCACACAAATGGACATGTTTTTCTCCCAAAAACTGTTGCTCATGCTTCATGGAATGTACACATGAGTTATTTTTCAAATGTCAAACATCATTTTGAAGAATCAATTATACAGCATCAATGAAACTACTTCCATAGATTGGAGACAAAAACCTCCGCGCCCAAGTCACAAACTGAGTACTGGACTAACATTCGGTAGATTATTATCAGGAGGGGTAAGTTAAAGAAAATGAAAGACCCATTGATTATAGTGGCTGTAGGCAAAAAAAAAAAAACACATCCTATAAAATTATAGAGTTTCAAGGAGTAGAAAAGAGAGCACGCGTACTGACACGAACTTAGAAAGTAAATACGGCAGCAAAAGGAATACAATTATTAGCCGAATATACATCTACCGCAGACCCAAAACTCTAAAGTCTGAACCAGAACGATACAATCGTATGTAGAACCTAAAAAAACGGATACACAGATCATCCCAATTCTAAATTAAATCAGTGGAGCACCAGTCTATCTCATCGCACCCCCTAATTGCTCAAACGCGGACCGCATAAAACACCCGAAACCCCAAAACAAGCAAGAAATCGGCGAATTCCGCTTCATTCCCAGGACGAAATGAAACCTATGCTAATAGCACGTCACTGGCTTCCGATTAAAATGTGCTAAATGATCCAATTCCAATCCAACAAAGCACGCCATGATGGATCAGCGGAATAAATTTGGCCCGGGTGCGGGGAAAGACAACAGAGCTGGTTAGGATCAGATACTAACTTGGAGAAGCAGCGAGATGCCTGCAGGGAGGGGATAATCTGCTGCTCGGTGCGCGATAACTCCGAGGTATCGAGAGTGGAATCTTGCTCCGCGCGCACAGAGATGAGAAAAGAGAGAGAGAAAGGGAAAGCACCGGAGAATATATTTCTCGCGTGAAGACGAAGACGACGACAGCGTCGACAGGTAGAGAGTGATGGCGGGCCCTAAGACGTGGACGTGTGTTACTTGGGCCTAAAGTGTGCCTTGTTTGGGCTGGATCTAACCAATCCGGTAATTATCCAGAAATCCAGAGCCCAAAAGAATGTCGGTCCATTTGACGTGCAGGCTTATTTTTCTAAGTCGACTCAGAAAAAAGTTTAGGCATGGTCCACTCCATCTTCTTTTTCTTTCTCCTCCGTGTAGCCACCGGTCCCCCCATCGCTTGATGCGGCATGAATCTTCCATCTTCTCATCTCCCTTTATCTGGTGATCTCCTCCGGTGAGTCGCATTCCCACCATTGCCTTTTCACTTTCAGGATCGTTGGCATACAATGCTAGAAGCCACCGTGAGACTGAGCCAGGGGAGGGAGTTGCGAAGCCGGTTCCTCCCTCCCATGTCCACGCTGCGAGGGGAGGTGGCGTTGTTGTAAGGAGGACAACGAAGGGCGCAACTCGGAGCAGTAGGACAGGGATGTTGCAACGGTAGGGCGCACAGCTGGGAGCAGCCGACTGAGATGCTGGGACCAGAAACTGCATATGCTACAACCGGGAATGAGGTTGCTGGGACCGACAATGGAGGTTGCTCGAACCGACGGAACAAAAGGTTGGAACCAGCCATGGCCATTGCTGTGACGGGTGAGGGTGGGTGCGCCGTGGCCGTTGATACGTCCATATTTATAATTTTTGATTGTTTCATGCTATTATATTATTAATATTATATACTTTTATAGTAATTTATATTATTTTTTATGGACTAATCTATTAATTTAGTGCCCAGTGTAAGTTCTTGTTTTCTGTTTGTTTTTGGTTTCGCATGAAATCAATATCTACGGAGGTAAAAATACGTTGTCGATTTAACACGATTTTTTTGGGCAACAAGAAATGTTGCAAGTTTTAGGAGAGATCAAGACGAGCCGCGAGGAGCCCAGGGGTGGCCGCGCCCCCTCGTCCATGTGGGGCCCACAAGCACCGCCTTGACCTGATTCCACTGTCATAATTCCCTATAAATACTGAAACCATCCATTGTGCCCCTAAAAGAACTTTTATCGCCGCCGCAAGCCTCTATTCCGAAGAGATACCATCTAGAGCCTTGTTCCGGAGCTCTACCGGAGGAGGAAGCCATTGCCGAAGCCATCTTGATCAACCTTGCTACCTCCATGACCATGTGTAAGTAGTTCCTTTAGGACCCACGGGTCAATAGTAGCCAATGGTGTGTTTGTTGGAAAATGATGAATTCTCACTTTATGATCAGATTGTTTACTTAATTCAATTGAATCTATTTGGACTTTCTTGCCACATAATTAAATAGTTTTGTAATGCTCTCCGATCTATCTATCTTCTTTGGCCAAGTTCGATTGATTTTTCTTCAGTGGGAAGTGCTTTGTAATGGGTTTAATCTTGCGCTGCTCTAACCCAGTGACAATAAGGGCCAGAACATTTATTGTATTTTTTTGCGAGAAAACTTCCAATCTATTCATCTTCAATCATGGTAGTACAACGAACGCCAATAGTAATTATTATTACATCCACATCTATAGACCACCTAGCAACGACTACAAACACTGAAGCGAGCCAAAGGCGCGCCATCACTATAAAAAATACACTTCCATGATGATACGTGTTTGTCACAGTAGGTCACGTTTTCTGTCATGCATGTACATCCATGATGATTTAATGACAGAATCAAGATAGTCATACCTGTGTTGTCGTAGAAGTGTTCCATGACATTACCAAAATTATCATCATGGAAGTGTCCACTTCCATGACGATAAATCGCGCGTCATAGAAGTGCTTTCGTCAAGGGTGACCGACACGTGGCATCCACCGTAACGGGTCACCGTTAAGCTATCGGGTTTCGGTTTGGATCCGATAACCCGTTAACAGCCCGGACCAATGGGGATTTTCCACGTGTAAAATCATCATTGGCTAGAGGAAACACGTGTCGGCTCATCGTTGGGACAGATGTCATCCACTCATTGGACAGAAGGCGCCAATGATACGTCGACACGTGACATGACCCAACAGAGGCCCATTTAAGGTAAAAAGGCCAGCCCAGCTAAAGGCCCACCATATTTTTTCAGACACTAGTGGACTGGCCCGTTAACAGCCTGCCATGTTTTGGGTCAAATTGAGGCCCATATCAGATCAGGCCCGTTCACAGCATGCCGTGTTTTGGGCCAAATTATGTCCCATATCGGATCAGGCCCGTTAACAGTCACTGTTCTTTTGGGCCCATTCTAAGCCAGGTTTGTATTTCAGCCCGTTAAACGCCTGTTTACCAGTTCGGCCCGATAATAGTTTCAGCCTGTTAGCGGCCCTTGGTGCATCTGGGACGTTGTCGGCCCGGTTTAACTTTAGGCCATTTAATGGCCCATGCAGAAACTGGACTATTTCTTGTCCGAAGTAACTTTAGGCCTCTTAACAGCCCATAGTTTTCATGGATAAATTTCAGCCTAATTAGCCTATCGGCATGTTAATGGCCCGTGTAACAGTTGGGCCTAATTACAGTCCGCGTTGAATCCGGCCTGCTTAGAGCCCATCTGATAATGGCCCGTGACACTTTTGGGCCTATGGCCCGCGTGGATACCGCCTGCTTAAAGCCCATAATTTTATTGGGCCAAACAGGCTCGAGATATATTTTGTCCTGTTAACGGCTCGTCCTATTTGGGCCAAACATGGGCTTAGGCAGTTTCGGCCTGTATTGGCCCGTGAATTTTTCGGCTCAACGCTAGCCCAATCTAGGTTTTAGCCTGTTAAAAGCCCATGGTATTCTCTGGCCCAGCTGGCCAGAACTTTACACGGCCTGTTAAAGGCAGGAAACTACTATAGGTTTAGACCTGTAATGGCCCAAGATGATTATAGGACCACGTTTTGGCCTATATGAGTAACGGGCCGGCCTGAAGACCAACAACACTGAGATCCACTGAACCTTCCGTCCTAAATTACAGCATACCAACCAAGAATAAACCTAGACTATACAATAAAGAAATTATGGCATATTACATCCACTGGGAATCAAAGTTCTCTACCGGTGATAATAAAGCGCAACATGACCATGGATTACATACACTGGGCATCAAAGGTCGCCACCAGTGCATATAAACGCGTCGACAAAAGAATATACAAAACTGAGAGCACTTCAGAAGGCATTAGGCCTGGCCAGGACAGGCTCCGCAAGCAGCCGAACAAGCTGACGAGACCTCAGTTGTGTCAACGATAGACGCTCCATCCCTAGCTTTATAACACCATAGTGCGCAAGGCAGTCCTCTGAGATCTTCATTGCATCATTGACTTCAAGTCGGAGCTGAGCTGAAGCAAGCCTTTCCGCTTTAAGTTGAGACTGAAGAAGTCGAACTGATTGAGGTAGCGAATGCACAAAGGTTGTCTTACAGCTGCTGGTGAGTAGCTTCAACTCACTATCTTCATCAAGACAGGACCTTGGGGTCATCTCGCTCTCTTCAAGATGGTTTGGCTCACTATCTTCCCTAAAGTTCTGCCTGGCATAAGAAATATGACTCTGAAAGATAAACAAGGAGACACGTAACAGGTTTCACAATTATATAAGCAAATAAATGGATCTGTTCTCCATAAGGAACATGTTTTTACAACTAGAATTTAAAACTGGTAGTTGTTGCAAACATCCAATGAGATGTAAACAACAAAGTAAACAGTAGTGGAGGAAATGATGCCTATCCAAATCTATACTAGAACAAAGTTTGAAGGCTTGAGAAGGATGAACTTACATTACATGTTAACATGGGCTGGACAAAGCCCTTCTCCATGTTGATGGAAGGATAATTCAATAAATTCCCCAAAGAAACTTCTTTATACGCGTTGCCATTATTCTACATTTTGCAAAGAGTAAATATAGATCAAATAATATTGGAAGAAATAGAGGATAATGAAGCTCAGGTGCAGACTGATGATACATAATCAAATAGCAATTAATTAAGTACAACGTTACAAGGCAAAAGGTACTGACAAGAGGAAGGCAGACATCAACGTGTGCACTGGCATTGGCTTTGTTCAACATTTTGGTAAGAGTAAATGTAGATATGATAATTTGGAGAAAGTGGAGGGCATGGCAGATAAGATGCAGAGTAATGCTAGACAATCAACTATCTCGCGATTCAAGTACAGTAATACCACCACCGTCTGTTATTACTTGTCGCTCAAATGGATGTATCTAGCACTATTAAGTTCTAAATACATCCAATTGATCAACAATTAATTCTATACAAAGGGAGTACATGACAACAGCTACTTACATGAGCAATCCAAAACTTCATAACCATTGTGTTAATTCTACATTTATCTAAGAGTAAATATAGAGCTTATAATTTCAAGCAAAGGGAGGATAAAGAAGCGAATACAGTGATGCTACATAATCAAACAACAATGAGTGTAAGTATGCTGACAAAGGGCAAGAGGTACTGACAAGAGCAATGCAGTGTCCAGTATTGTTGTGAGATCCTATGATCCTTTGAGCAAGGAGATTCATCTGAAATTAGTTTTCATACAAGAGAGAAGGTAAGGCACATGCATAAATTCAGGAGTTCAAAATTTGAATTAATATCATAGACAGTACCTGACACTGGGCTCTCAGCAGTTCTAATAGGGGTTTGGCCAATGGAGTAGGGGTAAAGTGTGGTATAGTTGGGCCTGTGTTTTCTGTGGCTGCTGATCTATCTGATTTAACAGGTAGCACTACCTTTTCTAAATACCTAGTTTGTACTCCTTGAGGATCTGCACTCACCCTCTTCCTTTTGGACATCTATTACGAAAGAACAACATTTGACTGGAAAACCATAGTATGACGACACATGGAATAGGTACAGAAAATGGATAGGTATGGCATATACTCATATATGATGCTTAAACTAAGCAGATGGTGGTGTAACAAAGTAGAAATAATACAAGAGGTCACATGCAAAATATGTGTGACCAATACAACATTGCCAAGTTAGAGCAAGCACCTCGATGGTGAATAAGATAGGCCATCCTCCACCATGCCAAGTTTGTTAGCCAGTGGATTGTTCCGCAATATTCCTCTCGTGCGCCCATTCTCATATTCATTTTGATAATGTTCAATACCTGACATGCATGAAAACATAAAAACAAGTGAGATTATCTTTGTAATGCAGAAGTGATTCTAATCCAATACCGCCTCCCTGTAAACCCCTTTGTGCTATCTCTGCAATTCTTCTAAGAGATGCCATGCTTGCTGTAATTTGGTGTGTGCATTAATATAATGTGGCCTACTACTCAAAACATGAGAGCTCCAGAAGTGATGATACTTCGCAGATGGCAGCTTCAACATATAGTAAAGAAGAACAAGTCGACCTGACCTGACAGATTCAAAATATACTAAGGGAGAACAACTCGACCTGACCAGTCGACCGCAAATGTCTCTGCTACTCTTCCCAAGAAGGAACATACTTATTAAAGAAGAGAAGAGGATCATCTTAAAGAAGAGCAGCAGCAAACAGATTGAAGATATTACAAGTCTTTCTATACAATGTTTGTTGCCCACCCATGATGAATCAGAGCGCACAGAGAAATACTATTTCTTCTGGTCTCTCCATATGTGGCTCACATGCATTTCGAAACTAAAGTAGGAACATTTAGCTGACCAATTAAACATCTCTCAGTTTTACTAATATCAGCATAATATCATATTTGAATTTGTACAACTAAGCTTGTTTAGCTCGATGCGTAGAGCAGTGCTATTATGACACGAACCACGTAGGCTGATCGTGGTCATCATAAAATGGGGAAACCGTAAGCATGATGAATATAGTGTTGACCGTGGTAGTGGGATGGCAGATCTGAATTAGCTGCAAACCGCGCAAAAGGGTATTTAGCAACCGATGTTTGCTTTGAAATAACAACTAAGATTTGGTATAGACAAGAAAGTACAGTCAACAAGTGACAAAGAAATGCAATTATGCTGTCTCTATATATGTCGCGACATGCATTTGGAAACTCAAATGGGACCTTTAGCTAACCAATTAAATGTGTCTGTTAACTAATATTAGTATCATATCAGAATCATATGTGAACAACTAAGATTTGGAATTTTGAGTGTTGTGTTGTTTAGCTTGAAGGGTGGAGTAATGCTAGTACGATAGAAAGCACCTACGCAGATCATAGTAGAGTAGATAAAAGGGGAAAACCCTAAGCATCAAGAGTAAAATCAGGAAAGTGGAACTAGCTGGACCAGTGGGTGGCGCACATGCTTTTCGAAACGAACATAGGAACATTAGGTGACCAATTAAATGTTCTTTGTTTTATTAATATGAGCATCATATCAGATTCATATTTCAACACCTAAGCTTTGGAATTATATGGGTTGAGGTCTTGAGGAGCAGTGCTAGCACGACACCAAGCACCTACGATGATGGTAGTGAATATAAAGGGGGGAAACCATAAGCTTTACGAGTATAGTGACCGTGCCATGGCGAATCTGAGGTGCAAACCGGACAAAGCTACTTCGCAACCAATGTTTGCTTTCAACTAGCCACTACGATGTACTAACAAGAAAAGTACAGTAAACAATTTACGATCTATTTTTCGGGTGAGATCAATAACCTAAGCACATATGGAAGAGTACCACCTCTCTTGCGACGCTGTGTAGGCCCCTGCTAATACGTTGAGGGTGTTGCAGGTGCGATGCCTGTCTGCGGCGCAGAAGAAGACTTTAGACGGCAGACGGCCGGGTCGGGGGATAAATCTTGTTGCCGTGGACGAGGCGGTCGTAGGAGCGGCAACGGCAAGGTGGATGACGGCGCCGATGAAGCGAGAGGACGCGATGAAAGGATCCTGGTCCGGCGCCGTGGATGAGAGACGTCCATCTCTTGAAGTGGACGACGGGGTAGGGGTAGCGGCTCAGGCAAGGTGGAGGATGGGGTGGCGAACGGAGGAGGCTGGCCGCAGTGGGGAGGTTGTTGTGGCGCCGACGGTGTATGAATGGGGAGATGGAGGGGGAGGGGTGATACGTCTCCATCGTATCTACTTTTCCAAACACTTTTGCCCTTGTTTTGGACTCTAACTTGCATGATTTGAATGGAACTAACCCGGACCGACGTTGTGTTCAGCAGAATTGCCATGGTGTTATTTTTGTGCAGAAATAAAAGTTCTCGGAATGACCTGAAACTTCACAGAGAATATTTTTGGAATTAATAAAATATACTGGAGAAAGAATCAAGACTAGGGGGTCCACACCCTGTCCACGAGGGGGGGGGGGCGCCTACCCCCCTGGGCGCGTCCCCTGCCTCATGGGCCCCATGGTGCTCCACCAACCTCAACTCCAACTCTATATATTCACGTTCGGGGAGAAAAAATCAGAGAGAAGGATTCATCGCGTTTTACGATACGGAGCCGCCGCCAAGCCCTAATCTCTCTCGGGAGGGCTGATCTGGAGTCCGTTCGGGGCTCCGGAGAGGGGAATCCGTCGCCGTCGTCATCATCAACCTTCCTCCATCACCAATTTCATGATGCTCACCGCCGTGCGTGAGTAATTCCATCGTAGGCTTGCTGGACGGTGATGGGTTGGATGAGATTTACGATGTAATCGAGTTAGTTTTGTTAGGGTTTGATCCCTAGTATCCACTATGTTCTGAGATTGATGTTGCTATGACTTTGCTATGCTTAATGCTTGTCACTAGGGCCCGAGTGCCATGATTTCAGATCTGAACCTATCATGTTTTCATGAATATATGTGAGTTCTTGATCCTATATTGCAAGTCTATAGTCACCTACTATGTGTTATGATCCGGCAACCCCGAAGTGATAATAATCGGGACCACTCCCGGTGATAACCGTAGTTTGAGGAGTTCATGTATTCACTAAGTGTTAATGCTTTGGTCCGGTACTCTATTAAAAGGAGGCCTTAATATCCCTTAGTTTCCAATAGGACCCCGCTGCCATGGGAGGTTAGGACAAAAGATGCCATGCAAGATCTTTTCCATAAGCACGTATGACTATATTCGGAATACATGTCTACATTACATTGATGAATTGGAGCTAGTTCTGTGTCACCCTATGTTATAATTATTGCATGAAGAATCGCATCCGACATAATTCTCCATCACCGATCCAATGCCTACGAGCTTTTCACATGTTGCTCTTTGCTTAGTTACTTTACCGTTGCCACTGTTACAATTACTACAAAACTGCTACTGTTACTTTTGCCACCGTTACCATTACTTCCATACTACTTTGCTACTAAATACTTTGCTGCAGATATTAAGTTATCCAGGTGTGGTTGAATTGACAACTCAACTGCTAATACTTGAGAATATTCTTTGGCTCCCCTTGTGTCGAATCAATAAATTTGGGTTGAATACTCTACCCTCGAAAACTGTTGCGATCCCCTATACTTGTGGGTTATCAAGACTATTTTCTGGCGCCGTTGTCGGGGAGCATAGCTCTATTCTTTGAGTCACTTGGGATTTATATCTGCTGGTCACTATGAGGAACTTGAAAGACGAAAGAACTAAGATTTTTCCCTCAACTACGAGGGGAGGTAAGGAACTTCCATCTAGCTCTGCACTTGATTCACCTTCTGGTTTGAGTAAGCTTGCGACACCTAAACCTGCTTTTGCTATTAATTCTGATATGTCGCATGTTATTGATGATGCCACTTCTGCTATGCATGATACTTATGATGAAACTACTTCTATGCTTGATACTACTGTGCCACTAGGTGAATTTCTTGATGAACTACTTGTTAGGGCTAGAGAGAATGAAATTATTGAAACTGATAATATTGATGAAAGTGATGATGAAGATTCTCCCCCTAGATATGAATTTCCTGTTGTGCCTGAGGGTTATGTTATGGATGAAGAAACTGCTAGAGACTTTCTTGCTTGCAATGATAGATATGATCTTAAGAAATTATTAGCTAAGCTGGAAGAAAAGTCTTTGAATGCTAGAATGAAATATGACCCTGCTTTTGCTACTTCACCTATCTGTGTTAGTGATAAGGATTATGATTTCTCTGTTGATCCTGAGATAATCACTTTGGTTGAATCTAATCCTTTTTATGGCTATGAATTTGAAACTGTTGTGGCACATCTTACTAAATTAAATGATATAGCCACCCTATTCACTAATGATGAGAAAACTCACTAGTACTATATCCTTAAATTATTTCCGTTCTCATTAAAGGGTGATGCTAAAACATGGTTTAATTCTCTTGATCCTGGTTGTGTGCATAGTCCCCAGGATATGATTTATTACTTCTCTGCTAAATATTTCCCCGCTCATAAGAAACAAGCTGCTTTAAGGGAAATATATAATTTTGTGCAAATTGAAGAAGAGAGTCTCCCACAAGCTTGGGGGAGGCTTCTCCAATTACTTAATGCTTTGCCTGATCATCCTCTCAAGAAAAATGAAATACTTGATATCTTTTATAATGGACTAACCGATGCTTCCAGAGACCACCTAGATAGTTGTGCTGGTTGTGTTTTCAAGGAAAGAACTGTTGATCAAGCTGAATTGCTATTGAATAATATGTTGACTAATGAAAATAATTGGACACTTCCTGAACCAACTCCTAAGCCAACTCCGAATAAAAGGGGTATTCTATTTCTCAGTCCTGAAGATATGCAAGAGGCAAAGAAATCTATGAAAGAAAAGGGTATTGAAGCTGAAGATGTTAAGAATTTACCACCTATTGAAGAAATACATGGTCTTGATAACCCGACACAGGTAGTAAAGGTAAATTCTCTCTATAGATTTGATGAAGGTGATATTCCTCGTTATAAGTCTGCTAGCCAATGCTTAGACGAGTTTGATAATTTTATTGTTGAACAAGAAAACTTCAATGCTTATGTTGGTAGACAATTGAAACGAAATGCTTATATGATTGAACACTTGAGTGATTATATGTCTAGAGTTAAAGGTGAACTTAAACTCATTAGTAAACATGCTTCTATGGTTACCACTCAAGTAGAACAAGTGCTTAAAGCTCAGAATGATTTGCTCAATGAATTAAATAATAAGAAAAATGATAATGCTGTTAGAGTTGTGACTAGAGGGGGTAGAATGACTCAGGAACCTTTGTATCCTAAGGGCCACCCTAAGAGAATTGAGCAGGACTCTCAGAGAACTAATGTTGATGCACCTAGTCCTTCTAAGAAGAAGAAAAAGAAAAATGATAGGACTTTGCATGCTTCTAGTGAACCTGTTGTAGACACACCTGAGAATCCCAATGATATTTCTATTTCTGATGCTGAAACACAATCTGGTAATGAACATGAACCTAGTGATAATGTTAATGATGATGTTCATGTTGATGCTCAACCTAGTAATGACAATGATGTAGAGATTGAACCTGCTGTTGATCTTGATAACCCACAATCAAAGAATCAACGTTATGATATGAGAGACTTCGTTTCTAGGAAGCACGGTAAAGAAAGAGAGCCATTGGTTCAGAAACCCATGCCTTTTCCTCCTAAACCATCCAAGAAAAAGGATGATGAGGATTTTGAGCGCTTTGCTAAAATGATTAGACCTATCTTTTTGCGTATGCGTTTGACTGATATTCTTAAAATGAATCCTTATGCTAAGTATATGAAGGAAATTGTTACAAATAAAAGAAAGATACCAGAACCTGAAATTTCCACCATGCTTGCTAATTATACTTTTAAGGGTGGAATACCTAAGAAACTAGGAGATCCAGGAGTACCAACTATACCATGCTCCATTAAAAGAAACTATGTTAGAACTGCTTTATGTGATCTTGGAGCCGGTGTTAGTGTTATGCCTCTCTCTTTATATCATATACTTGATTTGAATAAGTTGACACCTACTAAAATATCTTTGCAAATGGCCGATAAATCAACCGCTATACCTTTCGGTATTTGTGAGGATGTGCCTGTTGTGGTTGCAAACATTACTATTCTAACAGACTTTGTTATTCTTGATATTCCCGAGGACGATAGTATGTCGATTATCCTTGGTAGACCCTTTTTGAATACTGCAGGGGATTTATTGATTGCAACAAAGGCAATGTCACTTTTCATGTTAATGGTAATGAGCATACGGTACACTTTCCGAGGAAACAACCACAAGTCCACAGTATCAATTCTATTGGAAAAATTCCATCGATTACTATTGGAGGTTTTCAATTTCCTCTTCCTACTGTCAAGAAGAGGTATGATATTCTTATTGTTGGGGATGTGCATATCCCCGTTGAGGTAACCTAGTGTTATTCGAAATTTCTCCGGTTTCATGCGATTCGAATGAGTTTGTTAACAAGACTTGATCAACCTTGTTAGTGGATTCCTTTTGATGAGCATGAGATGGATGAAGTTAGAAAGCACAACCTTCTGTACCCTCCTTTTACTTTCTGTTATTTAGATTAAATAAAGCAAAAATAGTATTTTCTGTCAGTTTTCTGAATTATCCTTGCAATAAAAAATACCTCGAAAATAAAAGTTCTCCAAATGCCCTGAAAATGAAATATGATTTTTTTCTAGAATATTTGAGAATATTTGGCACTGAGAACACATCAGGGGGAGCAAGCACCTGGCCACGAGGGTCCAGGGCGCGCCCCCTGCCTCGGGGCCCCTGGTGGCCCCCTCCACTTATTCCTGCACCCACACACTCCTTCTTCCTCCCAAAAAAATCACCAACCAGCTCAAGCACGAGTTCTAGCTCATCTTGCTGCGATTTTCGATCTCCTTGCTCAAAGCACCACCCACAAAACTGCTTTGGGAGATTGTTCTTCGGTATGTGACTCCTCCAATGGTCCAATTAGTTTTTGTTCTAGTGCTTTATTCATTGCAAATTTTTCTGCTTAGGTGACCCTGTTCTTGAGCTTGCATGTCTTATATGGTCCCAAGTAGTTCTAATGCATGATATAGTCTCTAGGCACTTGTAGGAGTAGTTGCTATTAAATTTGTTGAGTTTGGTTCACTTTTATTTTGAGTTACTAAAATTTTCAGAAATTTTTCAGAGGAAGAAATATGTTTAGGAAATTGTACCAAGGTGGTTCTTCAAGGAAGGAAGGACCCATGCCCGCAATACGTGAGCCAGACCATGAACCACCAAGAGAAGCTCAAGTGCGGCCTTCTGAATGGCCGTCAGAAGATTTCGTGGTTCGAGCAGGAATTAAGGAGGAATTTGATGCATATGTGCGTAATGCTGAATTTGAGGGCTTCATGCTAGATAAGTGCCCTCGGTATTATTACCTAACTGATTCCTTTGTGAGAGGGTTCAAATTTACATCTTCACGCAATTCTCACACTGTCCTATTTGATCTCTATGGCAAATCTTATACTACGGGCTTAGAAGATTTTAATACTGCTTGTAAACTTCCGCAATGGGGTAGTGCTAGTGAACCTCGCAAATCTGAGTTTAAAGATTTTCTTGCTAGTATCACTGTGGGGGAATCTAGAAAAATAACACAAGCTACCATAGGGAGCATTCATTTTCCTGCTATACATTATTTTGCTCTCTTTATTGGTAGATGCATAAACGATAAGGATGAAGCATGTCACATGTGTGTTCCTGACCTTAGTGTTCTCAAGAGTGACGTATTAGGAGATAAACAATACAACTTGGGGGCCATTGTTGCACGAAGGTTGCATAATAATGGTTTAAGTGGAGACTTGTTTGGTGGGATTTATGCAACCCGTGTGGCTAATTTTCTTGAGATACCCATACATGAAAATGATATGGAATTGCCTCCCGCTTATCTAGATTATGATGCTATGGTTTGCCATCAGTTTATTGAGAGGAATGAACAGCCTCTCCAATACCGACTAATGTTTGACAGGCGCCGCACTTTCCATGTTGCTCTCCCTGCGCCTACTTTCTTTGACTTTCAGGCAAAAGGGAGATATATTATAACCAGGGAGGAGGCGAACGAGTATAAGAGGAGGACGGAGGCAGCCCGCCTCCAAGCGGCAGCTCATGAGGCAATAGCTGTTGCATCTCAGTACGACCCCAGCTACAACTTTGGATATCCGTCAGGCCAGCCGTGGCCCTAGACCAACTTAGGCCAAAAGCCTAAGCTTGGGGGAGTACGTATTTCTCACCGACATTAGATTCATGTTCACACACTCATTCCAGTTGTCGGTGCTCATACTTTTTCATTGTACTATCCATGCTAGTTTATTTTCTTTTCTAGTCTTCTTCTTGTGTGTTTGAAAAACCTTAAGAAAAACAAAAAATTAGTTGTAGCTTTTAGCTAGTTCAATTTCCATGCCTGTAGTAGTAGTAACTAAAAGAAAACCCAAAAAGATTTCTTGTTCTTCTTTTACTTGTTGGGAGCTTTCCCGTGTAAATAGTTTTATTTCTTTTCTTTTCTTTGGGGGTCGAGAGGAGAAGACCATAATGAAAATGTTGAGTGGCTCTTATATGCATTATTGTTGATTTAACCAAGAGCCCATATTACCTTGTCTTCTCCTTTGTATTGAATGCTTGCAGATTCCAGCTTAGTCCAATGCACGCGCACTATTATTATTATCCATACCGTTCAGTCGTGCAAGTGAAAGGCAATAATGACGATATATGATGGACTGATTGAGATGAGAGAAGCTGGTATGAACTCAACCTCTCCTGTTTTTGTAAATATGATTAGTTCATCGTTCCTGATTCAGCCTATTATGAATGAAACATGTTTGCAATGACAATTAGAGATTATAGTTGCTTATGCCATGCTTAATTAGCTAAGAGTTTATAATGGTTTACCTTGCGTGCCAACACGCTATTAAAATGGTTGTGATGTGGTATGATGGGGTGGTATCCTCCTTTGAACGATTCGAGTGACTTGACTTGGCACATGTTCACGCATGTAGTTGAAACAAAATCAACATAGCCTCCACGATATTTATGTTCATGGTGGATTATATCCTACTCATGCTTGCACTCAATGTTTATTAATTTTAATGCATGTTCATGACTGTTGTCGCTCTCTAGTTGGTCGCTTCCCAGTCTTTTTCTAGCCTTCACTTGTACTAAGCAGGAATACTGCTTGTGCATCCACTTCCATAAACCCCAAAGTTATTCCATATGAGTCCACCATACCTTCCTATATGCGGTGATACATCTCCATCGTATCTACTTTTCCAAACACTTTTGCCCTTGTTTTGGACTCTAACTTGCATGATTTGAATGGAACTAACCCGGACTGACGCTGTTTTCAGCAGAATTGCCATGCTGTTATTTTTGTGCAGAAATAAAAGTTCTCGGAATGACCTGAAACTTCACGGAGAATATTTTTGGAATTAATAAACAATACTGGCGAGGGAATCAAGACCAGGGGGCCCACACCCTGTCCACGAGGGTGGGGGCGCGCCTACCCCCCTTGGGCGCGCCCCCTACCTCATGGGCCCCCTAGTGCTCCACCGACCTCAACTCCAACTCTATATATTCATGTTTGGGGAGAAAAAATCAGAGAGAAGGATTCATCGCGTTTTACGATATGGAGCCGCCGCCAAGCCCTAATCTCTCTCGGGAGGGCTGATCTGGAGTCCGTTTGGGGCTCCGGAGAGGGGAATCCGCCGCCGTCGTCGTCGTCAACCTTCCTCCATCACCAATTTCATGATGCTCACCGCCATGCGTGAGTAATTCCATCGTTGGCATGCTGGACGGTGATGGGTTGGATGAGATTTACCATGTAATCGAGTTAGTTTTGTTTGGGTTTGACCCCTAGTATCCACTATGTTCTGAGATTGATGTTGCTATGACTTTGCTATGCTTAATGCTTGTCCATGATAAAGAAGAGAAAAACCGAAGGAGTACAAATCGAAATAACCTGATGAGGCTACGGTGTCAGTAAAGCAGGGCCGGTGGAGTTGAATATGGCGTCCGTGGAGTGGGTCTGGTGCAGTGGACGAAGGCGTCGGTGGGCGTGGTGTATAGTGCTTTCGGTGAGGCAGATCTGTTGCAGCGGACAAGGGCTTGTATGAAGGGCTAGCGATGGGGCGGACGAGGAAGTCAGTGAAGGGCCTACACTATGGTGGACGAGGGCACCGGTTAAGCAGATCCGGTGCGGTGGACCATGATGGCGGTCAAGGAGATCTGGAGCAGTGGACAAGCAGTCGCTGAAGAGGCTCCGGTGAAGTGGTGAGTTGGCAGTTGGGGGTTCCAAGGTGCGGATGGTAGATCCGGCGGGGTGTGAAGTCCACCGTTGCGGCGGAGGACTAGATTCGGTGGCTTGCCGTGGTTGGGGGGGAGGGGTCGGGGAGGGGAAGGGGAGGGGCTCTGGGAAGAATGTTGGGGGCAAAGAGGGGAAAACAATGGAGTTACCAAATCAACCCTTTTCCGTTCATGTGGCAGGGGTAAAACAGGAATATCGCAGGGCTAAACTTTCGGGCGCGAGATATTTCGATGTGAGTGGGAAGTTCGAAAGCTTTTGGCGCCTGAAATTAAGTGTTCTGCTCTTGTACGGCCGACTGTGATATCATGGCCGAGAATTTATTTGTTTTGCACGCAAAAAAGTGCAAGTTTTGAAAATCAATGTCTCCAACTCGAAACTTAGATTGTCCATTCAATTCAAATATGGATCATTGAGCTAGTACAAGCAAATACCATCATACGGTCCAATTCAAATGAAATTCCAAATGTGTTTATCCTAAATATGATGACAAAAGCAAAAATGTGTATGTGTATGAATAAAGTGGATGATTATAAAGTTTGAACATGCCCGTATGTGTATATCTCTAGGTTTGATATATGAATTTGAAATCACGAAATCCCGGCTTAAAAATGTACCTCCATTTAAACGAATTATAAAAGCTAATGATGGAGTCGAATTCCAAAATTCCAATCTTAGGTTTGTAATTCTGGTACTTCAAGGTATATCACGCATGTTCAAAAGTATCGTTATCTCATAGTCCAAACTGTGAAACAAATTGATCAACCATGAATGCACACACTATTGACCATATATATCTCAATTACGCTAAAGTCCCTCAAATATAGACACGCCACTCTTTATCTGAAGCCACCCCCATGGGAAAGCAAACACACGAGCACATTAGCACCCCCCCTGTCTTCTAAAGTCCGGACCCCAATATAGGTCTCTATCACTTTGTCTCTCGGGCATGCACACATCTCTTCCCCCACTCTCTAGGTCTCCCGACATCTCTCTTTCCCAAGCACACGCACTATGTATAGTGTATCTTTCCCATACACACAAAACGTCGCCCCCAAATGTCTATCTCCCTAGTTATGTGGTTCTCGCACGCTCACCTCACACACCACCCCCACTGCAAACAAGCACACTTTGTCTCCTTGTGCACCACTCTCCTCTTTCTATCTCTCCCACATGCGGACCCGCCCCAGCTCCTTCCCTGTATACATATATGACGTGACTCTTTACATAGCTCCCTAATGTATCATTGTTCTCAATCTTGCATGTTGTTCTCTACACCATCTATTCTAGATCTCTCATGAAGTCCCTATCACACACAGGATGACTTGCTTCCCTTGCGTCTTCGTACATAGGCCACTTTCAAACAACATCAACATTGTCTCCCTATCTATACGCCACTTCTGCACACAAACGACCCCTCTCTCCCCCCTATCTTCCTCTCTCTCTCCTTTTCCAGCTCTCTCTCTCTCTCTCTCTCTCTCTCTCTCTCTCTCTCTCTCGCTCTCGCTCTCACACCCATCTCCCACACACACTCGATGTCTCTTCCAAATAGTCTGCTCCCCGCCCGCACCCATGCTATCCCGCTACTACACATGACTTTGTCTCTCTTTGACACACATGTCACACCATTCCCCCTTCCCTATACTAGGTTTACATCATTAGTGGTCTCTCTACTCCACATACACACACTCCCTCTCACACACAAACGCGCGCACAAACACACACAGGCACGCACAAACACGCATCTATCTAGATCCTTCTTTTAAGACACACACCCTTGCATATTCTCTCCAGCTCTAGGTATGTATATACCCCCCTATCTCTAGCTCAGATGCACACCAAAATTATCCATCTCTCTAACTCACACATCTCTCCCCATGTACGCATGTGTATCTCACACACTCACTCTCTGATTATGTCTATGTGTCTCCATGTTACACAACACAAAGCCCCATGTACATGTCTCTCTCTATCCTCCACACACAGAGACACAAAGAATCTCTTATCATTGCCTCAGTCTCTACATATATCACACACGCACACTGTCTCTCTCTCTCTCTTGCACACACGCTCAACAAAGGTTTTCCGTGAATAACTTACTGTCTATTCATCAACAATCGTGGCAGTACGGCGAACACGAGAGGTGAAAAAGAATAAATCTACACGTGCTTAGACCAACTAGTATGACTACTAGGACTAGAGCAAGCCGAAAGCGCGCCGCCGTCACCCCCTCCTTATCGGCGACGGGAAAACCTTTGTTTTACACAGTCGAGAAGTCATTGTGCTAAGGCTCCACATGCTGAGCCGTTGAATAAAATGTAGATCCAAGTTTACAGAAACAAGTATTGATAATACGTTTGTATCTCCATACTTATATTTCTTCTCTTATAAAAAAAACCGAGTTGGTGATGATGGTACATGTGCCATCTTGCAATATAGACCGTCCGATCTATATCTGACGGATAGAAATTAAACTAAAAGATACCCGCACCTCTCTCCACATTTGCAGACAAGGCCTTCCCTCGTTCATCCTTATCTCCAACAACCTCATTATTGAGCAATTAAAAAAGGAAGCCTCTGGAACAAACTGGCATGGTGGTCGCTGCCACCGTCGTCCATCCCCATGCCTCCACTCAGTCCGACCACCAATCACCACCACGCCCCACTCCTCTTCACCTTATCTCCTCTTTCTCGAGATATCATTAGTTTTTACACATGGGATTACTCCCGCATGGGTTAATCACAACAGGTGTTTTATAAACAAAATGCATCTTGATGTTCCGTGCAATGCACGGACATCTTGCTAGTACTCCTACAAAAGACTTAGTTGGTGATGATGGTGTGTCTGCCATCCGTCATTTCTGACCATTAGATCTACATCTAACGACTGTGAGGTAAGTTGTTGCCTTTTCTCACCAACATCCCACTTCTCTACCAATTTTCAGAAAAAACCCATAATTAGTATCTTAAAACCAACCACATCCCTCCCTCACCTCACCAAAACAGCCCAAGGAATATATTCTGATTGAAACATAATATATCTCTAGTGATACATGTATATCAAAATTAGAGTGTTTTCTATCGAGTTTGTGAATAAGTATTAGTCTAATTATGATCCGTTGCAATGCACGTGAACATTGCTAGTATTTCTAACCATGCAAAAAATGCTAGTATTTCCACAGTTTCGAGTTTTCCATCAAGATATTAGTCACTAATGGTTGATATTTAGTTTCAATCACGTACACATAGGCACTATGTAACTATCCTTGCTTATTGGCTTCCAAAGCTTAACTTTCACTCCTACTTACAGTATGTAGAGTATTTTAAAAAATACCACTTTCAACCAGCCCTAGGATGAAACTATTGTACAAAAATAGCAAAAACATACCCAAAATTTCTTAATCCGTGCCAAAAACTACTACCTAGTGCCGATTAGGCTCGTTTAAACCCGTTTATGACAGGGTTGGCCCACACGTCCGTGCTGACGAGGCAGCTTAAGACAACACATTTTGTTTGACCGTTGACACGAGGGACCCACATCTGACCTTCTATCCTGTTATTCCCCCTCAAATCATTATTTTTCCTAAACATTACTTCAAACAGTACTGATGCGTGTTCGTCGGTGGCGCTGGTGATGAGCGAGTTGGCCGCTGCTCCGCCGGACGGGCCGGCCGCCGCGCTGGCCTCCGCACGGGTTGGCTGGCTAGCCCGAGCGTGACTCACACGCGAGCAAGCTGCCGCGCTGGCCTTTGCTGGAGCTAGATGGCTGGCCTTAGCGCGGCGCGCGCGAGCAAGCCGTCGCACTACCGTGCCAATCTAGCTAACAAACCTTGCAGACAAGCAGCTGGATGCATCTAGCAGGGTGTGTGCTATCTTGGCTAGCTAACGGCCGCGAGCGCCGGATGGAGCTGGCATCCAGGCTGCCGCAAGATGGGCTCCGCACCGACAGTGGTTTTGACCTCGCCTTCTGCCGGCGGCGGTAGCTGCGGCCCATGGTCGAGGATGACTAGGTGGACGGGCCGGAGGTAGGAGGTCACTCAAGGATTTTTTTCCAGACTGACATGTAGGTCCTACAAGTCATAACGCCTAACTTGCCGGTCGAATAGAAGGCATTGACTTAAGGGGCGACATGGGTTGAAATGTGCCTATAATGGCACTTTGTAGAGTAGTCATTTCTTGGTAGGGCTAGTTGGTAAGGGCATGTACAATGGTTGATAAGGTAGTCTTATCTCAAGTCTGCCACGTGTGCAAGTGGTAGTAGTTTCTTGGCATTATTAGTGGTTTCTTGTAAGGAACAATGTACTAGCGACAAAAGGCAATTCTAGGTTGCGTTGTACTCCAACTAGTACTACTAGTGGTTGCGGGAGTGTATAGCTCGTTTTGTGGGTTCGATCCCGGCCGAATGCACGGCGGCCTTTTTCTAAAATAGCAACTTCGCTGCGAGCCAATATTGTACACTGGTAGTTGGACTTTTGAAGTCGAACGGACGTGTCGCACCACAATCTGGGTGCACTGGATAGCCCAGCCACGTGAACGGGTTTTCCCTCCCATCATCTCATGGCTCGCGTGCTCGCCCTAGCCGCACCTCGCTTGCAGCTCCCTCATCATCTAGCATATTTAAACTAGCGCCTCCCAATTAAGCTCGAGCAGCCGAAAAAGCCTGGCGCGACATTGGGAACTGTGCAATATGGCTCTATACGTAAAGTGCTACTAGTACTCTACTACTCTGTAGCTTGTGGCGTTGCACGCATGGACTTCACTCCATTACCGGCTCTATAAACGAAATTCCTCTTGACGTGATTTTTTTGTTTTGAAACGGAGGCAAAAGCTTTGCCTCATCTCATTCATAAAGAAGGAACTACTAATAAAGTTCGACGAGATCCATTACATCTCCACAAATGCAAGCGAAAAGCCTAGTCTCGCTGTATCAAATAACTCAAATGTTCTGCCCCTGCAGTAATCGTCGCTGATAAACAGGTTGCTAGTGTATGCGTGAGATGAGCGACTGAGTAGGCCAGCTACGCGCTTGAACAGAGCATCGAGAGTACCCACTACGCAGGTGTACTTTCCCTACATTGATAGTACAGCGATGATTCTAGAGAACACTAGTACCCTCCACTTCCAACTGTAGCTCCTTGGCCCTGAGATTCAAGAGTTCAAAACTGGTGCACTATACTATAAGTACAGTACTACATCACACTACTAGTTGAGAAAGTAGTACTAGTACAGCTACAGTACGAGTACGTAGTAAATAATAGCCTCACCCCTTCGCTAAGGAATGATTGAGGAGCTACAACTGGAAGGGACGAGGCCCTGCGGTTACTACGCTCTTATCTCCTCCTCGCCAGTTCCCATCCCCCCGAAGAGAAGGCAGCTCATCGCTGCTCCCATGGATTCGCCAGGCGGTTCTCCTCCTCGTCGGGGCTGGGATACCTTGGACGACGATCCTCTGGGAGAAATCGCACGCCGCTCCGACATCCTCACTGCCGCAAGACTCGGTGCTTCTTGCACCAACTTTTTTAAGACGGTGCTTAAATAGGCTTGGGAAAAGGCCATGCTTGTTGGTCTTCCATGCGTCCTTGAGGAGAAGGTTCTTCTATGGGACAATCCTTCGAATAGTCCACCGCTCCTTGGCCATGATTGCACGTTGACTCCACTAGAGTTGCCGACGTTGAGAGGTAGTCAGATTTTCTCCGATGAGAAGGTCAATCATGGAGTTTGATCATGTAGTACTTAGTTATTCCATTTCCATCCCGTAATTTCTCCGCTGCCCACCGTCTTATATATAGGTCTGTGTCGGTGCCAACGAATTGGCTTGCATACCTGCTACCTCTTGAGCATGCATTGGTTTTCCCTTGAAGAGGAAAGGGTGATGTAGCAAAGTAGCGTAAGTATTTCCCTCAGTTTTTGAGAACCAAGGTATCAATCCAGTAGGAGACAACGCACAAGTCACCTAGTACCTGCACAAACAATCAAGAACCTTGCAACCAACGCGATAAAGGGGTTGTCAATCCCTTCACGGTCATTCGCAAAAGTGAGATCTGATAAAGATAGTAAAGTAAATATTTTTGGTATTTTTATTGTATAGATTGGAAAGTAAAGATTGCAAAATAGTAAATGAGATGTGATATAAATAAAGGAGATGCAATAGAATAAGAAAGAGACCCGGGGGCCATAGGTTTCACTAGTGGCTTCTCTCAAGATAGCATGTATTACGGTGGGTGAACAAATTAATGCCGAGCAATTGATAGAAAAGCGCATAATTATGAAGATATCTAAGGCAATGATCATGAATATAGGCATCACGTCCGTGTCAAGTAGACCGAAACGATTCTGCATCTACTACTATTACTCCACACATCGACCGCTATCCAGCATGCATATAGAGTATTAAGTTCATAAGAACAGAGTAACGCATTAAGCAAGATGACATGATGTAGAGGGATAAACTCAAAAATATGATATAAACCCCATCTTTTTATCCTCGATAGCAACAATACAATATGTGTGATAACCCACAAGTATAGGGGATCGCAACAGTTTTTGAGGGTAGAGTATTCAACCCAAATTTATTGATTCGCCACAAGGGGAGCCAAAGAATATTCTCAAGTATTAGCAGTTGAGTTGTTAATTCAACCACACCTGGAAAACTTAATATCTGCAGCAAAGTATTTAGTAGCAAAGTAGCATGGAAGTAACGGTAACAGTGGCAAAAGTAACAGTAGCAGTTTTGTAGTAATTGTAATAGTGCCAACGGTAAAGTAACTAAGCAAAGATCAATATGTGAAAAGCTCGTAGGCATTGGATCAGTGATGGAGAATTATGCCGGATGCGATTCCTCATGCAATAGTTATAACCTAGGGTGACACAGAACTAGCTCCAGTTCATCAATGTAATGTAGGCATGTATTCCGAATATAGTCATACGTGCTTATGGAAAAGAACTTGCATGACATCTTTTGTCCTACCCTCCCGTGGCAGCGGGGTCCTATTGGAAACTAAGGGATATTAAGGCCTCCTTTTAATAGAGTACCGGACCAAAGCATTAACACTTAGTGAATACATGAACTCCTCAAACTACGTTCATCACCGGTAAGTATCCCGATTATTGTCACTTTGGGGTTAACGGATCATAACACATAATAGGTGACTATAGACTTGCAAGATAGGATCAAGAACTCACATATATTCATGAAAAATAATAGGTTCAGATCTGAAATCATGGCACTCGGGCCCTAATGACAAGCATTAAGCATAGCAAAGTCATAGCAACATCAATCTCAGAACATAGTGGATACTAGGGATCAAACCCTAACAAAACTAACTCGATTACATGGTAAATCTCATCCAACCCATCACCGTCCAGCAAGCCTACTGTAACATCCCAAAATTCTAAATTTTGGAATGTTATAATAAATAGATAGATTTGATTGTTTGTTGGATTGTTGTGTGATTGATTGACTGAAAGTGAGTGAAATTCGAAATCTTTTGAAAGTTAAATGAGAGGGAATAAAAGGACTTTCCCAAACTTTCATTTTGCATTCGTGATCTCCGTGAATTCAAATTCTTTTCACCACAAAACCCTGGAGAGAAGATGACATGACTTCTTCCATTTATTTAAATGACAAGGGGTGTTGAAAATGATTGAATTTCATCTGAGAATATTTCCAATTCTGAAACTTTATGCAACTCAATGATTTTCACAAGCGAAGATAAAATGACTTCTGCAAAACATATGAAATATGAGTTGGGAGTTTCAAAGGACCAAATTCAAGTCCTTTTGGAAATTATTTTAATTTGGAGTTATTTGGGTTTTATTCAAATTATTTTTCTCCAAAAATAAAATATAAAGAAATTAGGGTAACATGATTCCCTACAATAGAAAATTGGAGAGAAATAAATTGAAATCATTTTGGTATTTTTAAAATGATTTTTATCGGATTTTATTAAGGCAGTAGCACTGTTTGATTTATGTGAATTTTTGTGGACTTTATTTGACTTTACAAAAATGTTCATGTTGTAGAAAATCTTTTTCTGAAATTTTTTATATATAATATGCCTATATAAAATTTTAATTTATTTTCTTTATCCGGTTTTGCTTCTGTTTCTGTTTAAAAAAAAGAATTGTACATGCGGCCGATAGTTATTTAACGCCCACACGCGTAGCATAGTGGCCGCGGGCGCCTCATTTTTTTCTTTTTCTCTCTCCAAAATGGGCCAGGCCCAGCCAGCCTTTTACTTTTTTTTTCTTAGGCCGATTTTTGTTTAAAAAAAACGAAATTGCAGCACGTGTACGCGTGCGGTGGCCGAAGGTTATGCGGTTCTCCTCTGTTTCGTTTATTTACGTCTACGTTTAGTCCCACATTGCCTAGCCTTTAACCCCTAAACCTCTTTTTCACCTATAAATATAGACCCATAGAGCCTCCAAAAATTATCTATTGCGGGTTAAATCAATATTTTGGTTTGACTATCTAAAAATATATTTCTCCTCTCCGGCGGGACTCTTGAAAGTTGTCTTCATACTCCGAAGTCGTCTTTTCTATACCTTATAAAGGTATATTTATTCGTTCTATGTATTTATACGTTAGATCTAAAAATCTTTTATCCGTAGCTATTTTTTTTCTTCTGTAAAATAGCTTGGCCCTGATTTTTCAAATAGCCATAACTTTTTACTCGTTCATCTAAATTAGATGAAAACAGCGTTTATAGTTTCGTCTTGTTTTCACCTATCCAGTGAACCTGTCACATCAATTTATTTTTTAATTTTCAAATTTCGAAATTTGTTTCATAGTCAATTTTTTTTTATCATATCTTTTTATCCGTACCTCCGTTTTCGATGAAACCAACGCCCACTTTTTTGTTACGATCCCCTCTATTCAGTTAAACAACTTAAACATGTTTTTGAAAGTTTTAAAATTTGATTTCAAACAGATTTGTATTTGAACTTCTTTTGTTCATAACTTGAGTTCCGTAACTCCGTTTGAGTTGATACTTTTTGCAAATCGAAGCTCTTGACCTAAAATTTCTGATAAGGCCAAATTCACATAATTTTGGTACTGTTAGAAATTTTTTATGCTGCAAGAGTTATTTGCTTTGTTTTGATGTTTTCCGAACTGTCTTCTTCGTTCTTCCCGATCTTTTGAGTGATTGCTTATGTGTGGTTACTACTGCTTGCTCACGATAGATTGGAATGGAGTGTGACGAGTAGAACTATCAAGAGTTTTGAGTGCGAATCATCTTCATCAACATTGCAGGCAAGTTCACACTTTGATCATATCCCTTTCATACCCAGTTTTTATGCATTAGATTCAACCCTCAAACATTGCATGGTTAGGACCTAATTAAATTGTGGGTATTGGGAAGTAGTTGAGGTAGTACCTATTACCTGTTTTATTATCAAACCCTTGGGAGTTACTTCTACGTTGCTATTATATTGCCATGCTATGCTCGTAGACATGGATTGGGTTTGAGAGATTTCCATGACAGATGTGAGATTGTTAATTAATGGTTTACCTAAGGTGGCAACTAAAACTCACATCTGGGTGGATTGAGGTACCTGGGTATTCCAGGATTGCCTGTTTTTCTTTTGGACCGCCACCCAGGTTCAAAGGGATCATAAGATTATTCATGCTAGAAACTTCCGTGTGCAGCCGCAAGCTATTATGGGCTCTAGCATAGTTGATTAAGTTGTGTGAACTCTTACAGTGGTAGACTAGCAGATGTAGGGGAAAGTAGGTGTAACGGTCTACCCATACGTAAGGTGCAAACACTTCTGAAAGACTGTGTCTCGGTCATCCGTTACTCAAACACCATGTAGTGCGAGTAATCCAACGGAGGAGATCGAGTCTTGTGGGAAAAGTGCACAAACCTCTGCAGAGTGTACAAACTAATCATGATTAGCCGTGTCCCCGGTTATGGACATCTTGAGTATCTAGTTCTTGGATTATCCCGTTGATCTCATCATGTTACTTAATTTAAATTTGATTTGGGTTTAATCACGTTCTTAATTGGGATTGAGATGTTGTCAACCATCTCAATGTTTCACAACCACAATGGTAGTTAAATAAAATTTATTCCTTTGCAGTAGGAAAAAATTGGCTTTTCGCAAAAACATTATAACCATAGAGCTTTTCCACCAGCCATATATGCATGTAGTGATAGCCTTTGTTCATCATTTCCCTATGGTGTGAATTTGCCAGCATATTCCATGTGCTGGCCCGTTTTCGGGCTGCAACGTTTCATGTTGCTGGATATCTTACGACGAGTAAGTGATACGTTAGGGTTACGATTTCTACACTCAACTTTGCCGTTGGTGTTGATGGGAATCCACAACCTTGTTACTTCCGCTATTTGGATTGAGGTAATAGTATTTACGTTACTTTATACATGTGATTTACCTCTGTTATAAATCCTCGAGTACTGTGTGTGTCAGCATACCGGATCCAGGGATGACACTTAAGCACAGAGACTTGATCCATTCGGGTCGGGTCGCTACAAGATGGTATCAGAGCACATGTTGACTGTAGGACGTGACCCTAGAAACTGGCAAGCCCATAGGAAGGATTTTCCCTAAAACTTCCCTTTTCAAAAAGATCTTTTACCTCTTTCCTTTTCTGAGCTTATTCAAATATTCCCTTTAAGTGAGACTATACCCCTTTCCCTTTTTGACCACAAAGATTCGACTGATGAGACCACTCCAAGAAGGACAAGATATCGGACAACTAAGACCATTCAGAATGAAGAGGATTTTACCGTGCATTATGATAATGGAAACTACAACGGTTGAAGATTCCGAAGACTGGGAGAATTTGAAGGCTCTGAAGAATTGCCAGATGTGTATGACCTAGGAAGGTTACCCTTATGGAACTTGGCAGACTATGGAAGCCGTCAATGCCCGAGATCAAATCGGAGAAAGACCGGAACATGGAGCATTAGAACTCAAGGTTTTTGTTAAGAAAAACCCTAAGGCAGGAGATATCAACTATGGAGAGATAGCTCATGAAAATGACAAGAGCAGAAACACGGCTATCCATGATGTTATCGCCCGCTTATGCTATTGTCACCGTGCTGAGTTAAGCATGCATATGCATGGTAGGATTGGATGGTAGAAGGCTGATGGAGCACCTATCAGCAAGATGAAGTTTTAACTTTAGACCAGTGTATCACCAGGATCCGGAGTATTACATCAAGAAGTTTAGGATGGACCTGCAGGAAGCTGTATTTGACAAAGAAGTGTTTCGTGAAGAACTCAGAACCCAGAAACTGAAAGTAGCCAAGCAGGGAAAGCAAAACCTCGAGATAACGGAGACTCGTCAGGAACTGAAGGACAGTAGTATCATGGTTCATGCCAAGGATGTTGAGACCCAGAAGTTTGGAACGCAATTATTAAAGGACGCCACGAGAGACTTCGCGTCAACAGAGAGGGTCTGGCAAAAGAACTTGAGAAGGGCAAGCATGATTGGAAGAAGCCCATCGGAGACATGAACAAGATTTCAAGAGTTTGGCGACTTTGAAGATTTTTGACCTCTAGAAGACCCAACCCCTGTTATATGCCTACGTTAGATGCGACGTTTGTGAGCTATCATTTGTTTGATGTTTTTCTGACAGCCACGATAAAAACCTATCTATTCAAAACTATTGTTTGTATTGTGTGTATCCCCCTCTATCTCTCTTATCTCACCCCAAACCCATGGACCCAATAGAGGATGAAGGGAGATGAGCTTGTATTTTCTGGACCAATGAGTCAATTGGAGACGGACCGATGGATTCAGAACATGGAGGATCACATGGAGAATAACCCTATAGCCGGGAAGGATATGACCCAGCATGCTCTTCAATGCTTTGGAAGAGGTGCCACTAACCTGGTAGAGGATGTACCAAACCATCAATGGATGGCAAGGAGTAACCACTTGGAAGGAATTTAAGTGGACTTTGTTAAAGTCTTGGCTTGTGTCCCAAAAGTTGAGGCCTTATGAGAAGGATATGAAGAAAACGTGCGCATGCAAGCTTTGTGGAGAAATAGGACACAACCATAAAGAAAACAAGGACGAATACCCTCATAAGCGGAGGATTACCAAAGGAGTTAGCAGAGGATCTCAGGGAACTTCGGTTGGAGATTGTTCCCAAAGGTTTTGTTGCAGCAATGGAAGTTCAGTCTACATTGTTGGGAAAGATCCGTGAAGCTCAGAAGGATGACAAAGAGATTGCCGAGATAAAAGTGAGAATGAGCAAAGGAAAGGCCAAGGATTTTCGTAAGGATGAGCCCGACACCTTATGGTTCGAGGACCGTGTATATGTGCCCAATAATGCAAAGATCAGGAAGTTAATACTTCAGGAGGCTCATGACTCACCATACTCGATTCGCCCTGGAAACACCAAGACGTATTTGGATTTGAAGGAGCGTTTCTGGTGGACTGGTATGAAGAAGGATATTGCGGAGTATGTAGTCGTAGGTGATGTATGCCAGAGAGTAAAGGCAGAGCATCAGAAGCCAGCAGGATTACTACAGCCTATGCCGATACCCGAATGGAAGTGGGATAAGCTTGGCATGGATTTCATTACCGGATTTCCCAGAACCAGAACGGGATATGATTCTATCTGGGTAGTAGTTGATTCGCTTGACCAAAGTGGCTCACTTTATCCCAATGAAAACCACCTATACAAGTGCGAAGTTGGCCAAGATATATATGACCAGGACTGTATGTCTGCATGGAGTTCCGAGGACCATCGTATCAGATAGAGGAACACAATTTACCTCAAAGTTTTGGAATCAGCTGCACCAGACTTTGGGTACTAGGCTAGAGTTCAGTACAGCCTTTCATCCGCAGACAGATGGATAGACCAAGAGAGTCAATCAGATTCTGGAGGACATGTTGAGAGCGTGTGCGCTAGTTTATGGATCTAGTAGGGATGATAATCTACCTTACGCGGAGTTCTCATACGACAACAGTTACCAAGCCAGTTTGAAGATGGCCCCTTTTGAAGCTTTGTATGGGAGAAGGAGCCAGACACCGTTGATGTGGGATGAAGTTGGAGACCGTCAGTTGTTTGGACCAAATGTGATCAAGGAGTCAGAAGAGAATGTTAAGTTGATTCAAGATAGACTGAAGGTAGCTCAGTCCAGACAGAAGAGTTATGCAGACTCAAAAACGTAAGGAGGTAGTCTATGAAATTGGAGACAGAGCATGTCTTCGTGTGTCCCCTCTGCGAGGAGTTAAACGATTTGGAGTTAAGGAAAGTTAGCCCCGAGATTTGTAGGACCATACCGAGTTTTGGAGCGTATGGGAGAAGTGGCCAACAAGTTGGAGTCACCCGAAGGACTGTCAGGAGTTCATGATGTGTTTCATGTTTCCTAGTTGAAGAAGTGCCATGCAGAGATGGCCAATATTCCCCTGTAAGGACGCTTGACCCTGGAAAGGATAATGATGTTCCACGAAGTGGAGTATGGACTTCATAGTATAAGTTTTTTTATCTCGGTATGTGGGATATCCCCCGAGGATGAAGAGATGAATTACTATTGGATATAAAGGAGGTATGATGTTGGAAATATGGATCAATGGAAATTCCATGATGAGTCTGAGTAATCATGTCCCAGTTTGGTGCCAATAGAAGGAAGGAAGACAGTACAATTGGATGGATTTAAGAATACTAGGAAGTTGGATGTTGGATTAAGGATCAGTTTCCCCGATGATAAGTTCAAGGACTACAAGTGATGAGATGGGCCATAACCCACGGGCCCCAGGACCTGCCAAGAAGCAAGCACATTCTTGCTGAAGGAAAAACCCTGGAAGAAGTTACGATTTTATCGACAGACGATTTTATAGGAGTAACGCAAAAACCTGAGAGTTGTGAAGGAACGATAGATGTTTGTTTGGCTTGCAGAATCCATGGATTTATCCGAACTTGGTTCGTCGACAAGAGAAATTCTGCAATGCTTGCGAGGATGACCGAGTGTTAGAATGCGAGATTCGCTAAACCATATACAAGGTAATGATTTGGGTGCGGGATGGATTGATCACCATACCGACTTACTCTTATTGTTCGCTTTGCTATATGGTATGGTAAATCTGAGTGACCTACCTATAGTAGAGAGACGACGGTATTAAACCTTGCTTGAACCTTAGAATGGTATAAGAATGTTTCCCTTGTACACGGCAGTTGATGCCAATCGTAGGTTATATGGTGAGGATCAACCAGACCCATTTCCTGCAGGAGAAACCGTAAATTGTTGACCACCATGAGATGTCGATAGTTGTTTAGTATTGGCGCCTGACCCGTCAGCTAAGAAGACCCAGTCATGGAATAACCTTACCAAGATGGAATGGACACAGGAATTGAGGAAAAGGTTATGCCACCACCGGAAGAGCCCAGAGAAGGAATTATACTGAAGATCTGAGAAGACCGACACTGTCAAGAATAATGGATGGAGTATATGAGTTTTGATGGAACCGTAACCATGCTTCTAAGGGTGGTAGCACCCCAGACCCCGGTGATGATCGATGGATTTTGAGAAGACCCCAAATCCTAACCTATTTCTTTCTAGCCTCTCTGAATCTCGAGGACGAGATTCATTTTAAGGGGGGTAGGTTTGTAACATCCCAAAATTCTAAATTTTGGAATGTTATAATAAATAGATAGATTTGATTGTTTGTTGGATTGTTGTGTGATTGATTGACTGAAAGTGAGTGAAATTCGAAATCTTTTGAAAGTTAAATGAGAGGGAATAAAAGGACTTTCCCAAACTTTCATTTTGCATTCGTGATCTCCGTGAATTCAAATTCTTTTCACCACAAAACCCTGGAGAGAAGATGACATGACTTCTTCCATTTATTTAAATGACAAGGGGTGTTGAAAATAATTGAATTTCATCTGAGAATATTTCCAATTCTGAAACTTTATGCAACTCAATGATTTTCACGAGCGAAGATAAAATGACTTCTTCAAAACATATGAAATATGAGTTGGGAGTTTCAAAGGACCAAATTCAAGTCCTTTTGGAAATTATTTTAATTTGGAGTTATTTGGGTTTTATTCAAATTATTTTTATCCAAAAAATATATATAAAGAAATTAGGGTAACATGATTCCCTACAACAAAAAATTGGAGAGAAATAAATTTGAAATCATTTTGTTATTTTTAAAATGATTTTTATTGGATTTTATTAAGGCAGTAGCACTGTTTGATTTATTTGAATTTTTGTGGACTTTATTTGACTTTACAAAAATGTTCATATTGTAGAAAATCTTTTTCTGAAATTTTTTATATATAATATGCCTATATAAAATTTTAATTTATTTTCTTTATCCGGTTTTCCTTCTGGTTCTGTTTAAAAAAAAAGAACTGTACATGCGGCCGATAGTTATTTACCGCCCACACGCGTAGCATAGTGGCCGCGGGCGCCTCATTTTTTTTTTCTTTTTCTCTCTCCAAAATGGGCCAGGCCCAGCCAGCCTTTTACTTTCTTTTTCTTAGGCCGATTTTTGTTTAAAAAAAAGAAACTGCAGCCCGTGTACGCGTGCGGCGGCCGAAGGTTATGCGGTTCTCCTCTGTTTCGTTTATTTACGTCTACGTTTAGTCCCACATTGCCTAGCTTTTAACCCCTAAACCTCTTTTTCACCTATAAATATAGACCCATAGAGCCTCCAAAAATTATCTATTGCGGGTTAAATCAATATTTTGGTTTGACTATCTAAAAATATATTTCTCCTCTCCGGCGGGACTCTTGAAAGTTGTCTTCATACTCCGAAGTCGTCTTTTCTATACCTTATAAAGGTATATTTATTCGTTCTATGTATTTATACGTTAGATCTAAAAATCTTTTATCCGTAGCTTTTTTTTTCTTCTGTAAAACAGCTTGGCCCTGATTTTTCAAATAGCCATAACTTTTTACTCGTTCATCTAAATTAGATGAAAACAACGTTTATAGTTTCGTCTTGTTTTCACCTATCCAGTGAACCTGTCACATCAATTTTTTTTTAATTTTCAAATTTCGAAATTTGTTTCATAGTCAAAAATTTTTTGATCATATCTTTTTATCCGTACCTCCGTTTTCGATGAAACCAACACCCACTTTTTCGTTACGATCCCCTCTATCCAGTTAAACAACTTAAACATGAAAGTTTTAAAATTTGATTTTAAACAGATTTGTATTTGAACTTCTTTTGTTCATAACTTGAGTTCCGTAACTCCGTTTGAGTTGATTCTTTTTGCAAATCGAAGCTCTTGACCTAAACTTTCTGATAAGGCCAAATTCACATAATTTTGGTACTGTTAGAAATTTTTTTATGCTGCAAGAGTTATTTTCTTTGTTTTGATGTTTTCCGAACTGTCTTCTTCGTTCTTCCCGATCTTTTGAGTGATTGCTTATGTGTGGTTACTACTGCTTGCTCACGATAGATTGAAACGGAGTGTGACGAGTAGAACTATCAAGAGTTTTGAGTGCGAATCATCTTCATCAACATTGCAGGCAAGTTCACACTTTGATCATATCCCTTTCATACCCAGTTTTTATGCATTAGATTCAACCCTCAAACATTGCATGGTTAGGACCTAATTAAATTGTGGGTATTGGGAAGTAGTTGAGGTAGTACCTATTACCTGTTTTATTATCAAACCCTTGGGAGTTACTTCTACGTTGCTATTATATTGCCATGCTATGCTCGTAGACATGGATTGGGTTTGAGAGATTTCCATGATAGATGTGAGATTGTTAATTAATGGTTTACCTAAGGTGGCAACTAAAACTCACATCTGGGTGGATTGAGGTACCTGGGTATTCCAGGATTGCCTGTTTTTCTTTTGGACCGCCACCCAGGTTCAAAGGGATCATAAGATTATTCATGCTAGAAACTTCCGTGTGCAGCCGCAAGCTATTATGGGCTCTAGCATAGTTGATTAAGTTGTGTGAACTCTTACAGTGGTAGACTAGCAGATGTAGGGGAAAGTAGGTGTAACGGTCTACCCATACGTAAGGTGCAAACACTTTTGAAAGACTGTGTCTCGGTCATCCGTTACTCAAACACCATGTAGTGCGAGTAATCCAACGGAGGAGATCGAGTCTTGTGGGAAAAGTGCACAAACCTCTGCAGAGTGTACAAACTAATCATGATTAGCCGTGTCCCCGGTTATGGACATCTTGAGTATCTAGTTCTTGGATTATCCCGTTGATCTCATCATGTTACTTAATTTAAATTTGATTTGGGTTTAATCACGTTCTTAATTGGGATTGAGATGTTGTCAACCATCTCAATGTTTCACAACCACAATGGTAGTTAAATAAAATTTATTCCTTTGCAGTAGGGAAAAATTGGCTTTTCGCAAAAACATTATAACCATAGAGCTTTTCCACCAGCCATATATGCATGTAGTGATAGCCTTTGTTCATCATTTCCCTATGGTGTGAATTTGCCAGCATATTCCATGTGCTGACCCGTTTTCGGGCTGCAACGTTTCATGTTGCAGGATATCTTACGACGAGTAAGTGATACGTTAGGGTTATGATTTCTACACTCAACTTTGCCGTTGGTGTTGATGGGAATCCACAACCTTGTTACTTCCGCTATTTGGATTGAGGTAATAGTATTTACGTTACTTTATACATGTGATTTACCTCTGTTATAAATCCTCGAGTACTGTGTGTGTCAGCATACCGGATCCAGGGATGACACTTAAGCACAGAGACTTGATCCATTCGGGTCGGCTCGCTACACCTACGATGGAATTACTCACGCACGGCGGTGAGCATCATGAAATTGGTGATGGAGGAAGGTTGATGATGACGACGGTGACGGATTCCCCTCTCCGGAGCCCCGAATGGACTCCAGATCAGCCCTCCCGAGAGAGATTAGGGCTTGGCGGCGGCTCCGTATCGTAAAACGCGATGAATCCTTCTCCCTGATTTTTTTCTCCCCGAACGTGAATATATAGAGTTGGAGTTGAGGTCGGTAGAGCACCAGGGGGCCCATGAGGCAGGGGGAGCGCCAGGGGGGTAGGCGCGCCCCCACCCTTGTGGACAGGGTGTGGGCCCCATGGCTTTTATTCTTTCGCCAGCATTTTTTATATATTCCAAAAATATTCTCCATGAAGTTTCAGGTCATTCCGAGAACTTTTATTCATGCACAAAAATAACACCATGGCAATTCTGCTGAAAAAAACGCCAGTCCGGGTTAGTTCCATTCAAATCATGCATGTTAGAGTCCAAAACAAGGGCAAAAGTGTTTGGATAAGTAGATACGATGGAGACGTATCAACTCCCTGATGTCTACTATGCAACCTTCTTCTTGTAGACGTTGTTGGGCCTCCAAGTGCAGAGGTTTGTAGGACAGTAGAAAATTTCCCTCAAGTGGATGACCTAAGGTTTATCAATCCGTGGGAGGCGTAGGATGAAGATGGTCTCTCTCAAGCAACCCTGCAACCAAATAACAAAGAGTCTCTTGTGTCCCCAACACACCCAATACAATGGTAAATTGTATAGGTGCACTAGTTCGGCGAGGAGATGGTGATACAAGTGCAATATGGATGGTAGATATATGTTTTTGTAATCTAAAAATATAAAAACAGCAAGGTAACTAATGATAAAAGTGAGCACAAACGGTATTGCAATGCTAGGAAACAAGGCCTAGGGTTCATACTTTCACTAGTGCAAGTTCTCTCAAGAATAATAACATAATTGGATCATATAACTATCCCTCAACATGCAACAAAGAGTCACTCCAAAGTCACTAATAGCGGAGAACAAACGAAGAGATTATGGTAGGGTACGAAACCACCTCAAAGTTATCCTTTCTGATCGATCTATCATAGAGTTCGTACTAGAATAACACCTTAAGATACAAATCAACCAAAACCCTAATGTCACCTAGATACTCCAATGTCACCTCAAGTATCCGTGGGTATGATTATACGATATGCATCACACAATCTCAGATTCATCTATTCAACCAACACAAAGTACTTCAAAGAGTGCCCCAAAGTTTCTACCGGAGAGTCAAGACGAAAACGTGTGCCAACCCCTATGCATAAGTTCACGAGGTTACGGAACTCGCAAGTTGATCACCAAAACATACATCAAGTAGATCACGTGATATCCCATTGTCACCATAGATAAGCACATGCAAGACATACATCAAGTGTTCTCAAATCTTTAAAGAGTCAATCCGATAAGATTCAATCCATTGCAAGAGAGTAGAGGGGAGAAACATCATAAGATCCAACTATAATAGCAAAGCTCGCGATACATCAAGATCGTACCACCTCAAGAACACGAGAGAGAGAGAGATCAAACACATAGCTACTGGTACATACCCTCAACCCCGAGGGTGAACTACTCCCTCCTCGTCATGGAGAGCGCCGGGATGATGAAGATGGCCACCGATGAGGGTTCCCCCCTCCGGCAGGGTGCCGGAACGAGTCTAGATTGGTTTTCGGTGGCTATAGAGGCTTGCGGCGGCAGAACTCCCCAATCTAGGTTATGTTCTGGGGTTTCTGTATATAAAAGTGGTTTTGGCATCGGGAACAAGTCAGGGGGGTCTCCAACGCGACCACGAGGTAGGGGTTCGCGCCCAGGGGGTAGGGCGCGCCCCCCACCCTCGTGGGTGCCTCAGGACTCTTCTGGCCCATCTCCGATGCTCCGTGGGCTTCTTCTGGTCCAAAAATAATCTCCGTCAAATTTTAGGTCAATTGGACTCCATTTGGTTTTCCTTTTCTGCAAAACTCAAAACAAGGAAATAACAGAAACTGGCACTGGGCTCTAGGTTAATAGGTTAGTCCCAAAAATCATATAAGATAGCATATAAATGCATATAAAACATCCTAGATTGATAATATAATAGCATGGAACAATAAAAAATTATAGATATGTTGGAGATGTATCAAGCATCCCCAAGCTTAATTCCTGCTCGTCCTCGAGTAGGTAAATGAGAAAAACAGAATTTTTGATGTGGAATGCTACCTAACATATTTATCAATGTAATCTTCTCTATTTTGGCAAGAATATTCAGATCCATAAGATTCAAGACAAAAGTTTAATATTGATATGAAAACAATAATAAGCATACTAACAAAGCAATCATGTCTTCTCAAAATAATATGGCCAAAGCAAGCTATCCCTACAAAATCATATAGTCCGGCTATGCTCTATCTTCATCACACAAAATATTTAAATCATGCAAAACCCCGATGACAAGCCAAGCAATTGTTTCATACTTTTGATGTTCTCAAACTTCTTCAATCTTCACGCAATACATGAGCGCGAGCCATGGACATAGCACTATAGGTGGAATAGAATGGTGGTTGTGGAGAATACAAAAAGGAGAAGATAGTCTCACATCAACTAGGCGTATCAATGGGCTATGGAGATGCCCATCAATAGATATCAATGTGAGTGAGTAGGGATTGCCATGCAATGGATGCACTAGAGCTATAAGTGTATGAAAGCTCAAAAAGAAACTAAGTGGGTGTGCATCCAACTCGCTTGCTCATGAAGACCTAGGGCAATTTGAGGAAGCCCATCATTGGAATATACAAGCCAAGTTCTATAATGTAAAATTCCCACTAGTATATGAAAGTGACAACATAGGAGACTCTGTATCATGAAGATCATGGTGCTACTTTGAAGCACAAGTGTGGTAAAAGGATAGTAGCATTGCCCCTTCTCTCTTTTTCTCTCATTTGTTTTTTGTTTTTTTGTTTTTTTTGTTTGGGCCTTTTTCTCTTCTTTTCTATGGCCTCCTTTTTTTCTTTTCGTCCGAAGTCTCATCCTGACTTGTAGGGGAATCATAGTCTCCATCATCCTTTCCTCACTTGGGACAATGCTCTAATAATGATGATCATCACACTTTTATTTACTTACAACTCGAGAATTACAACTCAATACTTAGAACAAAATATGACTCTATGTGAATGCCTCCGGCGGTGTACCGGGATGTGCAATGAATCAAGAGTGACATGTATGAAAGAATTATGAAGGTGGCTTTTCCACAAATACGATGTCAACTACATGATCATGCAAAGCAATATGACAATGATGAAGCGTGTCATAATAAACGGAACGGTGGAAAGTTGCATGGCAATATATCTCAGAATGGCTACGGAAATGCCATAATAGGTAGGTATGGTGGCTGTTTTGAGGACGGTATATGGTGGGTGTATGATACCGACGAAAGGTGTGCGTATTAGAGAGGCTAGCAATGGTGGAAGGATGAGAGTGCGTACAACCAATGGACTCAACATTAGTCATAAAGAACTCACATACTTATTGCAAAAATCTATTAGTTATCGAAACGAAGTACTACGCGCATGCTCCTAGGGGGATAGATTGGTAGGAAAATACCATCGCTCATCCCCGACCGCCACTCACAAGGAAGATAATCAATAAATAAATCATGATCCGACTTCATCACATAACGGTTCACCATACGTGCATGCTACGGGAATCACAAACTTTTGAACAAGTATTTCTCAAATTCACAACTACTCAACTAGCATGACTCTAATATCACCATCTTCATATCTCAAAACAATCATAAGGAATCAAACTTCTCATAGTATTCAATGCACTCTATATGAAAGTTTTTATTATACCCATCTTGAATGCCCATCATATTAGGACTAATTTCATAACCAAAGAAAATTACCATGCTGTTTAAGACTCTCAAAATAATATAAGTGAAGCATGAGAGTTCATCTATTTCTTCAAAATAAAACCACCACCATGCTCTAAAAAGATATAAGTGAAGCACTAGAGCAAATTACAAACTACTCCGAAAGATATAAGTGAAGATCAATGAGTAGTTGAATAATTATGCAACTATGTGAAGACTCTATAACATTTACGAATTTCAGATCTTGGTATTTTATTCAAACAACAAGCAAAACTAAATAAAATAAAATGACGCTCCAAGCAAAACACATATCATGTGGTGAATAAAAATATAGCTCCAAGTAAAGTTACCGATGAACGAAGACGAAAGAGGGGATGCCATCCGGGGCATCCCCAAGCTTAGGCTCTTTGTTTTCCTTGAATATTACCTTGGGGTGCCTTGGGCATCCCCAAGCTTAGGCTCTTGCCACTCCTTATTCCATAGTCCATCGAATCTTTACCCAAAACTTGAAAACTTCACAACACAAAACTCAATAGAAAACTCGTAAGCTCCGTTAGTATAAGAAAATAAATCACCACTTAGGTACTGTTGTGAACTCATTATAAA
The DNA here is from genome assembly GCF_018294505.1 of Triticum aestivum. Classification (NCBI taxonomy): domain Eukaryota; kingdom Viridiplantae; phylum Streptophyta; class Magnoliopsida; order Poales; family Poaceae; genus Triticum; species Triticum aestivum. The sequence continues at coordinate 242,763,645 of NC_057808.1, read as the reverse complement.
TTCATATTGGTGTAATATCTACTGTATTACAACTTCTCTATGGTTCATGCCCTCCGATACTACTCATAGATTCATCAAAATAAGCAAACAACACAACGAAAACAGAATCTGTCAAAAACTGAACAGTCTGTAGTAATCTGTATCAAACGTATACTTCTGGAACTCCCAAAACTCTGAAATAAATTGGTAGACCTGAGGAATTTTTATATTAATCATCTTCAAAAAGAATCAACCTAAAAGCACTCTCCAGTAAAAAATGGCAGCTAATCTCGTGAGCGCTAAAGTTTCTGTTTTTTACAGCAAGATCATAAAGACTTCACCCAAGTCTTCCCAAAGGTTCTACTTGGCACAAACACTAATTAAAACATAAAACCACATCTAAACAGAGTCTAGATGAATTATTTATTACTAAACAGAAGCAAAAGGAAAAGAACAAAAATAAAATTGGGTTGCCTCCCAACAAGCGCTAACGTTTAACGCCCCTAGCTAGGCATGATGATTCCAATGATGCTCACATAAAAGATAAGAATTGAAACATAAAGAGAGCATCATGAAGAATATGACTAGCACATTTAAGTCTAACCCACTTCCTATGCATAGGGATTTTGTGAGCAAACAACTTATGGGAACAATAATCAACTAGCATAGGAAGGCAAAACAAGCATAACTTCGAAAGTTGAAGCACATAGAGAGGAAACTTGATATTATTGCAATTCCTACAAGCATATGTTCCTCCATCATAATAATTTTCAGTAGCATCATGAATGAATTAAACAATATAAAATTCACATAAAACATTATTCTCATGATGCACAAGCATATAAATTTTACTACTCTCCACATAAGCAAATTTCCTCTCATGAATAATAGTGGGAGCAAACTCCACAAAATAACTATCATGTGAGGCATAATCCAATTGAAAACTAAAATCATGATGATAAGTTTCATGGTTATCATTATTCTTTATAGCATACATGTCATCACAATAATCATCATAGGTAGCAACTTTATTCTCATAATCAATTGGAACCTCTTCCGAAATAGTGGATTCATCACTAAATATAGTCATGACCTCTCCAAATCCACTTTCATAATTATCACAATAATATTCAACATCCTCCAAAATAGTGGGATCATTACTTCCTAAATTTGTCACTCTTCCAAACCCACTTTCATCAATATAATCATCATCAATAGGAGGTCATCATAATAAATATTCTCATCAAAACTTGGGGGACTAAACATATCATCTTCATCAAACATAGCATCCCCAAGCTTGTGGCTTTGCATATCATTAGCATCATGGGTCTTCAAAGAATTCATACTAACAACATTGCAATCATGCTCATCATTCACATATTTTACTCCAAGCATTCTATGTAATTCTTCTTCTAGTACTTGAGCACAATTTTCCTTCCCATCATTTTCACGAAAGACATTAAAAAGATGAAGCGTATGAGGCACCCTTAATTCCATTTTTTTGTAGTTTTATTTTATAGAATAAACTAGTGATAAAACAAGAAACTAAAAGATTCAATTGCAAGATCTAAAGATATACCTTCAAGAACTCACCTCCCCGGCAATGGCGCCAGAAACTGCTTGATGTATACTACGCAACCTTCTTCTTGTAGATGTTGTTGGGCCTCCAAGTGCAGAGGTTTGTAGGACAGTAGCAAATTTCCCTCATGTGGATGACCTAAGGTTTATCAATCCGTTGGAGGCGTAGGATGAATATAGTCTCTCTCAAGCAACCCAGCAACCAAATAACAAAGAGTCTCTTGTGTCCCCAAGACACCCAATACAATGGTACATTGTATAGGTGCACTAGTTCGGCGAAGAGATGGTGATACAAGTGCAATATGGATAGTAGATATAGGTTTTTGTAATCTGAATATCTAAAAACAGAAAGGTAACTAATGATAAAAGTGAGCACAAACGGTATTGCAATGCTAGGAAACAAGGCCTAGGGTTCATACTTTCACTAGTGCAAGTTCTCTCAACAATAATAACATAATTGGATCATATAACTATCCCTCAACATGCAACAAAGAGTCACTCCAAAGTCAATAATAGCGGATAACAAATGAAGAGATTATGGTAGGGTACGAAACCACCTCAAAGTTATCCTTTCTGATCGATCTATCATAGAGTTCGTACTAGAATAACACCTTAAGACACAAATCAACCAAAACCCTAATGTCACCTAGATACTCCAATGTCACCTCAAGTATCCGTGGGTATGATTATACGATATGCATCACACAATCTCAGATTCATCTATTCAACCAACACAAAGTACTTCAAAGAGTGCCCCAAAGTTTCTACCGGAGAGTCAAGACGAAAGCATGTGCCAACCCCTATGCATAAGTTCACGAGGTTACGGAACTCGCAAGTTGGTCACCAAAACATACATCAAGTAGATCACGTGATATCCCACTGCCACCACAGATAAGCACATGCAAGACATACATCAAGTGTTCTCAAATCCTTATAGACTCAATCCGATAAGATAACTTCAAAGGGAAAACTCAATCCATTACAAGAGAGTAGAGGGGGAGAAACATCATAAGATCCAAATATAATAGCAAAGCTCGCAATACATCAAGATCGTACCACCTCAAGAACACGAGAGAGAGAGAGAGAGAGAGAGAGAGAGATCAAACACATAGCTACTGGTACATACCCTTAGCCCCGAGGGTGAACTACTCCCTCCTCGTCATGGAGAGCGCCGGGATGATGAAGATGCCCACCGGTGAGGGTTCCCCCCTTTGGCAGGGTGCCAGAACAGGTCTAGATTGGTTTTCGGTGGATATAGAGGCTTGCGGCGGCGGAACTCCCCGATCTAGGTTATGTTCTGGGGGTTTCTATATATATAAGAGGTTTTGGCGTCGGGAACAAGTCAAGAGGGTCTCCGAGGCGGCCACGAGGTAGGGGGCGCGCCCCCACCCTCGTGGGTGCCTCGGGACTCTTCTGGCCCATCTCCGATGCTCCGTGGGCTTCTTCTGGTCCAAAAATAATCTCCGTCAAATTTCAGGTCAATTGGAGTCCGTTTGGTTTTCCTTTTCTGCAAAACTCAAAAACAAGGAAAAAAAACAGAAACTGGCACTGGGCTCTAGGTCAATAGGTTAGTCCCAAAAATCATATAAGATAGCATATAAATGCATATAAAACATCCTAGATTGATAATATAATAGCATGGAACAATAAAAAATTATAGATACGTTGGGGAAGTATCACTCCCCCAAGCTTAAACCTTTGCTTGTCCTCAAGCAATTCAGTTAACAAACTGAAAGTGATAAACAAAAACTTTTACAAACTCTGTTTGCTCTTGTTGTCGTAAATATGTAAAGCCAGCATTCAAGTTTTCAACAAAGATTATGAACTAACCATATTCACAATAACACTTAGGTCTCACATTTACTCATATCAACGGCAAAATCAGCTAGCGAGCAACAATAATAAATCTCGGATGACAACATTTTCTCAAAACAATCATAATATGATATAACAAGATGATATCTCGCTAGCCCTTTCCGAGACCACAAAACATAAATGTAGAGCACACATGAAGATCAAGGACTGACTAAACATTGTAATTCATGGTAAAAGAGATCCAGTCATACTCAATATAAATTAATAGTAATGGATGCAAATGACAGCTGTGCTCTCCAACTGGTGCTTTTTAATAAGAGTATGATGACTCAAAATAAAAGTAAATAGATAGGCCCTTCGCAGAGGGAAGCAGGGATTTCTAGAGGTGCCGGAGCTTGATTTTGAAATAGAGATGAATAATATTTTGAGCGGCATACTTTCATTGTCAACATAACAACCGAGAGATCTCGATATCTTCCATGCTACACACATTATAGGCGGTTCCCAAGTAGAATGGTAAAGTTTATACTTCCCCACCACCAACAAGCATCAATCCATGGCTTGCCCGAAACAACGGGTGCCTCCAACTAACAATAGTCCTGGTGGAGTTTTGTTTGCAATTATTTTGATTTGAGAAAGGGACTGGGCATCCCGGTGACCAGCCATTTTCTCGTAAGTGAGGAGCGGAGTCCACTCCTCTTGAGAATAACCCGCCTAGCATGGAAGATACAGACAACCCTAGTTGATGCATGAGCTATTCGAGCATGCAAAACAGAATTTCATTTAAAGGTGTAGAGTTTGGCACATACAAATTTACTTGGAACATATAGGAAGGTATGGTGGACTCATATGGAATAACTTTGGGGGTTTATGGAAGTGGATGCACCAGCAGTATTCCCACTTAGTACAAGTGAAGGCTAGAAAAAGACTGGGAAGTGACCAACTAGATAGCGACAACAGTCATGGACATGCATTAAAATTAATAAACATTGAGTGCAAGCATGAGTAGGATATAATCCACCATGAACATAAATATCATGGAGGCTATGTTGATTATGTTTCAACTACATGTGTGAACATGTGCCAAGTCAAGCCACTTGAATCATTCAAAGGAGGATACCACCTCATCAAGCCACATCACAACCATTTTAATATCATGTTGGCACACAAGGTAAACCATTATAAACTCCTAGCTAATTAAGCATGGCATAGGAAACTATAATCTCTAATTGTCATTGCAAACATGTTTCATTGATAATAGGCTGAATCAGGAACGATGAACTAATCATATTTACAAAAACAAGAGAGGTCGAGTTCATACCAGCTTTTCTCATCTCAATCAGTCCATCATATATCGTCATTATTGCCTTTCACTTGCACGACCGAACGATGTGTATAATAATAATAGTGCACATGCATTGGACTAAGCTGGAATCTGCGAGCATTTAATACAAGGGAGAAGACGAGGTAATATGGGCTCTTGGTTAAATCAACAATAATGCATATAAGAGTCACTTCAACATTTTCATCATGGTCTTCTCCTCTCGACCCCCAAAGAAAAGAAAAGAAGTAAAACTATTTACACAGGAAAGCTCCCAACAAGCAAAAGAAGAACGAGAAATCTTTTTGGGTTTTCTTTTAATTACTACTACTACAGGTATGGAAGGTAAACTAGCTAAAAGCTACAACTAATTTTTTTGGTTTTTTCTTAAGGTTATTCAAACACACAAGAAGAAAGCGAGAAAAATAAAATAAACTAGCATGGATAATACAATGAAAAAGTATGAGCACCGACAACTAGAATGAGTGTGTGAACATGAATGTAATGTCGGTGAGGAATGCGTACTCCCCCAAGCTTAGGCTTTTGGCCTAAGTTGGTCTATGCCCAAGGATCAAAGTTGTAGCTGGGGTCGTACTGAGGAGGATTCTCAGGATGCCACTGGTTAGCGATCTCCTCCTGATCCCACTGATAAACAGACTGACGGTGAGGATCAAGTGGTGGCTCGGGCTCGGGCTCAAGAGCTGGTGTTAGGATCCGGTAGGCATGAATGGCCTCTGGCAGGACAAGGTACATGCCTGAAGATAAGTTGAACAAAGAAGGAGCAGGCAAGGTAATAGTCTCAAAGTAATTTTTATCAAATATCAGTCTATAGTTAAGCATCTTTTTCTTATTCTTAACAAGAAAATCATGTGCTACCATACTCTTATAGTCTAGAAAAATAGGAGGCATCAACTTTCCTCTTTCTCATAGTGTCTAATAGGTTTCTCAAAATATTTAGCAAGCCGCGAAGCAAAGATACCTCCAAAGATGGGACCCTTCATACGGTTCAGATTTAACCACTTGGCAACAATAGCGCCAAAACTAAAAGTGTTATCGAAAACAAAGCATGGCACAAAATAACAATATCAGGGGCACTAAGGTTTCCACAGTTCCCGCGACCAATTAAGCATCTACTAGCAAATATTGCAAAGTAACGTAGAACAGGGAAGTGTATGCTAGTAATTCTTGCATCGGAAACCTTCCTCGTCTCCCCTACAGCGATCATATCAATAAACCCTTCCACGTCGTTACAATGTGGTTCCTCTATGATGCCCTCAAAGGGAAACTTGCAAACCCCACAAAAGTCATAAAGTGACATCTCCTTATACTCATCATATAAATAAAAATCCACAGAAGGTGGTGATCTCCTAGCATGGAAATGAAAATTTTGCACAAAAATATTAGTGAGTAGGAGATACTGATCGAGCTGGTCGTGGAGGAAGCCCTCCGTGATCGATTCCCCCTCCGGAAGATCGCCGGAAAAGGCCCCAAGATGGGATCTCACGGGTACAGAAGGCTGCGGCGGTGGAAAAGTGGTTTCGTGGCTCCCCCTGATGTTTCTAGGGTATAAGAGTATATATAGGCAAAAGAAGTATGCCGGTGGAGCTACGAGGGGCCCATGAGGGTGGGGGCGCGCCCTCCTTCCTCGTGGCCGCCTCGTTGCGTCTTCGACTTCATCTCCAAGTCTTCTGGTTTGCTTTCAGTCCAAGAAAGATCATCGCGAAGGTTTCATTCCGTTTGGACTTCATTTGGTATTCCTTTTCTGCAAAACTCTAAAATAGGCAAAAAAACAGAAACTGGCACTGGGCCTCCGGTTAATAGGTTAGTCCCAAAAATAATATAAAAGAGCATATTAAAGCCCATTAGACATCCAAAACAGACAATATAATAGCATGAAACAGTCAAAAATTATAGATAAGTTGGAGACGTATCAAGCATCCCCAAGCTTAATTCCTGCTCGTCCTCGAGTAGGTAAATGATAAAAACATAATTTTTGATGTGGAATGCTACCTAACATATTTATCAATGTAATTTTCTTTATTGTGGCATGAATGTTCAGATCCGAAAGGTTCAAGACAAAAGTTTATATTGACATAAAAATAATAATACTTCAAGCATACTAACAAAGTAATCATGTCTTTTCAAAATAACATGGCCAAAGAAAGTTCATCCCTACAAAATCATATAGTTTGGCTATGCTCCATCTTCGTCACACAAAATATCCAAATCATGCACAACCCCGATGACAAGCCAAGCAATTGTTTCATACTTTAGTATTCTCAAACTTTTTCAACTTTCAGGAAATACATGAGCGTGAGCCATGGACATAGCACTATAGGTGGAATAGAGTGGTGGTTGTGGAGAAGACAAAAAAGAGGAAGATGGTCTCACATCAACTTGGCGTATCAATGGCCTATGGAGATGCCCATCAATAGATATCAATGTGAGTGAGTAGGGATTGCCATGCAACAGATGCACTAGAGCTATAAATATATGAAAGCTCAAAAAAACAAACTACGTGGGTGTGCATCCAACTTGCTTGCTCACGAAGACCTATGGCATTTGAGGAAGCCCATCGTTGGAATATACAAGCCAAGTTCTATAATGAAAATTTCCCACTAGTATATGAAAGTGACAAAATAAGAGACTCTCTATCATGAAGATCATGGTGCTGCTTTGAAGCACAAGTGTGGAAAAAGGATAGTAGCATTGTCCCTTCTCTCTTTTTCTCTCACTTTTTTTGTTGGGCTTCTTTGGCCTCTTTTTTTATTGGCTTCTTTGGCCTCTCTCTTTTTTTTGTTTCCTCACACGGGACAATGCTCTAATAATGATGATCATCACACTTCTATTTATTTACAACTCGAGGATTACAACTCGATACTTAGTACAAAATATGACTCTATATGCGTGCCTCCGGCGGTGTAACGGGATGTGCAATGAATCAAGAGTGACATGTATGAAAAAATTATGAATGGTGGCTTTGCCACAAATGCGATGTCAACTACATGATCATGCAAGGCAATATGGCAATGATGGAGCGTGTCATAATAAACGGAACGGTGGAAAGTTGCATGGCAATATATCTCGGAATGGCTATGGAAATGCCATAATAGGTAGGTATGGTGGCTGTTTTGAGGAAGGTAAATGGTGGGTTTATGGTATCGGCGAAAGTTGCGCGGTATTAGAGAGGCTAGCAACGGTGGAAGGGTGAGAGTGCGTATAATCCATGGACTTAACATTAGTCATAAAGAACTCACATACTTATTGCAAAAATCTACAAGTCATCAAAAACCAAGCACTACGCGCATGCTCCTAGGGGGATAGATTGGTAGGAAAAGACCATCGCTCGTCCCGACCACCACTCATAAGGAAGACAATCAAAGAAATACCTCATGCTTCAAATTTGTTACACAACGGTTACCATACGTGCATGCTACGGGACTTGCAAATCTCAACACAAGTATTTCTGAAATTCACAATTAATTTACTAGCATGACTCTAATATCACCATCCTCATGTCTCAAAACAATCATCAAGCATCAAACTTCTCATAGTATTCAACACACTTTATATGAAAGTTTTTATTATACCCATCTTGGATGCCCATCATATTAGGACTAGTTTTATAGCCAAAGCAAATTACCATGCTGTTCTAAAAGACTCCCAAAATAACATAAGTGAAGCATGAGAGATCAATAATTTCTATAAAATAAAACCACCACCTGCTCCAAAAAGATATAAGTGAAGCACTAGAGCAAAATTGTATAGCCCAAAAGATATAAGTGAAGCACATAGAGTATTCTAATAAATTCCGATTCATGCGTGTCTCTCCCAAAAGGTGTGTACAGCAAGGATGATTGTGGTAAACTAAAAAGCAAAGACTCAAATCATACAAGACGCTCCAAGCAAAACACATATCATGTGGGGAATAAAAATATAGCCTCAAGTAAAGTTACCGATAGATGAAGACGAAAGAGGGGATGCCTTCCGGGGCATCCCCAAGCTTAGGTGTAGCGACCCGACCTCAGACGGTCAAGTCTCTGTGTTTAAGTGTCATCCCTGGATCGGTATGCTGACACACACAGTACTCGAGGATTTATAACAGAGGTAAATCACATGTATAAAGTAACATAAATACTATTACCTCAATCCAAATAGCGGAAGTAACAACAAGGTTGTGGATTCCCATCAACACCAACGGCAAAGTTGAGTGTAGAAATCGTAACCCTAACGTATTACTTACTCGTCGTAAGAATCCTGCAACATGAGACGTTGCAGCCACAAAGGGTCAGTACATTGAATGTACTGGCAAATTCACACCATAGAGCAATGATGAATAATAGCTATCACTACATGCATATTTGACTGGTGGAGGCTCTATGGCTACAATGTTTTTGCTAAAAGCCAATTTTTCCATACTACAAAGAAATATATTTTATTTACCTACAAAGTTTGTTGAAAATATTGAGAAGGTTCCTCCAACTCAATCCCAAATTAACATCAATAACCCAACAAATAATTTAGGTAACGTGATGAGATCAATATGATAATCCAAGTACCAGAGACTCAAGATTGTCCATAACCGGGGACATGGCTAACCATGATTAGTTTGTACACTCTGCAGAGGTTTGCACACTTTTCCCCACAAGACTCGATCTCCTCCGTTGAATTTCTCGCACTACAGGGTGTTTGAGAAACGGATGATCGAGAAACAATCTTTCAGAAGCATTTACTCTCTACTCCGGGCACACCGGTACACCTACAACCCCCCTACATCTACTAGTCCACTTCTTCAAGAGCTCACGCAATTTACTCAACTATGCCAGAGCCCATAATGGCTTGTGGCTGCACACAGAAGTTTCTAGCATGAATATTCTTATGATCCCTTTGAGCCTGGGTGGCATTCCATAGGGTGATCACACGGGTCCTCCAGGATCCCCTTGGGCAGGCACTGGGTTCTCCAGGTGCCCGGGTAAACCACTGGGTGCTCCAGGGTGCCCCTACCATTCCACCCAGATGTGTATTAAAGTAGCCACCTTAAGTTAACCATTAAATAAACTCTCACATCTGTCATGAATCACTCAACCAATCCACGTCTACGAGCTTAGCAGAGCAGTATGAGAATGACGTAGAAGTAACTCCCAAGGTTTGATAATAAAGGGCAATAGGTTCCTACTTCATTAACTACTTCCCAATACCCACATGTTATCAAATCCTAATCATGCAATGTTTGAGGGGTTGAAACTAATGCATAAAAACTGGGTATGAAAGGGATATGATCAAAGTGTGAACTTTCCTTGTATGGTTGATGAAGATGATTCGCACTCATAACTCCTTATAGTTCTACTCGTCACACTCCGGTCAATCTAGCGTAAGCAAGCAATAGTAACCACACATAAGCAATCACTCAAAAGATCGGAAAGAACGAAGAAAAAAATTCGCAAAGCTTCAAAACCAAGAAAATAACTCTTGCAACATAAAAGTTTTTCTAATAGTACCAAAATTATGTGAATTTGGCCTTATCAGAAAGTTTAGGTCAAGAGCTTCGATTTGCAAAAAAGAATCAACTAAATCGGAGATATAAAACTCAAGTTACGATCAAACGAAGTTCAAATACAAATCTATTTGAAAATCAAGTTTTAAATTTTCAAAAACATGTTTAAGTTGTTTTACTGGATAGAGGGGATCATAACGAAGAAGTGGGCATTGGTTTTGTTGAATTTGGACAAACGTGCAAAAAGTTGTGCTAGTTTGATACAGAGGGACTAATCTGTAAAATAAACTAATCGCAAACGGGCCCCTGGAAGAAAATAAAAAGAAAACGAATAAAACTATCGAGCAAACGCTCGCTAACCGAACCTAAGGGATGAAACCATTCGCTCCATAGGTTTAAACTACGAACGTTTGCTAATTAGAGAATACCGATTCGAAATAAAAAAAAGCCGATCTAATCC